>NC_084864.1:15479754-15779754 GCF_951802175.1 Populus nigra | reverse complement strand
ATCCTTCTTTCACCATATCCGACAAAGATACATTTCTCGCTTTTATCATCAAGCTTTCTCCTTCTTGCATCTGGGATCTTTGCATATGCCACACAACCAAAGACTCGTAGATGAGTAACACTTGGTTTGTGACCACTCCATGCTTCTTCTGGAATGACTCCTTGCAAACTTCTGGTTGGGCAGCGATTCAGTAGATACACTGCACATGATACAGCTTCAGCCCAGTATTGCTTGGGCAACTTCTTTGCTTTGAGCAGACTTCTTGCCATGTCAAGAATCGTGCGATTCTTCCTTTCAGCTACACCATTCAGCTGTGGTGTATAAGCAGGTGTTGTCTGATGTCTGATGCCTTGTTGTGTACAATAGGCTTCAAAGTCATTTGCTGTATATTCTCCACCTTGATCAGATCTCACGGTTCTGATCATGTAGCCACTTTGCTTCTCCACAATTGCTTTAAAATCTTTAAAACAATTGAATACTTCTGACTTCCTCTTCAGAAAGTATATCCACGTTTTTCTGCTAAAATCATCAATAAAAGTGAGGAAGTACCTATTCTGTCCAGTCGACATAGGCGTAATTGGGCCACACACATCTGTGTGTACTAACTCCAGTGGCCTCTTTGCTCTCCAGTTGACTTCTTTGGCAAAACTGGATCTGTGATGTTTGCTTAGGACACAACTCTCACAGACTTCATCTGGATGATCAATGTGAGGCAAACCTTTGACCATCTTCTTGCTTGCTAGCATCTTCAGACTTGTGAAATTCAGATGTCCAAGCCTCAGGTGCCAGAGCCATTCTTCACTGTTGGTGATGGCACTCAAACACTTTGCTGCATCATACTGGATGTTCAAAGGAAACATCCTATTCTTGGACATTTTCACATAGGCCATTAATCTCCAATTGTTGTCTCTAATTGTCAGATGACAATTCTTCGAGTAAAAAGTATAACCTCTCTCCATAAGTTGACCTAAGCTGATCAGGTTCTGCTTTATGGCTGGGACATAATAGACATTGGCGATGTGGCTGGAATCGCCGTTCTTCAACTTGATTGGGATGCTGCCTTTACCTTTGAATGGAACCTTTGAGGTATCTCCAAAAGTAACTAGACCTTGCTTGGTCTCATCTAGATCACCAAATAACTCTCGGTAGCCACACATGTGATTGCTGGCTCCAGTATCTAGATACCATATATTCTCCTGTTTCTCGCTAAGTTCTTGTTGGACAAGAAATGCAGCTTCTTCTCTGTCATCCTTCTCTGCATAGTTGGCTTGCTCACGTATCTCCAACGGAGCTTTCCTTTGACATTCAGTGCTATAGTGCCCAAATTGATTGCACCTATAACACTGGATATTTCTCTTATCACGGTTATTGTAACCGCCTCCTCTTCCTCTAGGAGTGAATGCTTGTTGTCTTTGGCCTCCTCTGGTGGTATTTCTGCCACCTCTTCCTCTGAAGCTTGTATTCCAAGAACCTCTTCCTTGGAATCTCTGGAATCCTCCTCTGGATTGTTGACTTCCTGCTTGAGTGGTATATCCACTTGTTGAAGTCTCCCCTTGCTCATATCTGTCCTTGAGAGACAGCTTTGCTTGTAAGGCATGCTCGATGGCCTTATCTCCATTTCTCTTTACAATCTTCTGCTCATGAGCTTGCAAAGAACTCATAAGTTCATCCACTGTCAACTTGTCCACTTCCTTGGACTCTTCAATAGCGACAACAACAAAATCAAATTTTGGATCTAGGGATCTCAAAATTTTCTCAGTAATTCGAGAATCAACGATGGCTTCTCCATTTCTCCTCATCTGATTGACTATCACCATAATCCTTGTGTGATAATCAGAAATAGACTCCGAGGACTTCATCTGCAATAATTCAAATTCACCTCGCAAAGATTGAAGACGAATCTTTTTGATTCTGTCAGCACCTTTGTACTTTTGTTGGAGAGCCTCCCATATGTCATGTGATGTTTCAGCGGAAGCTATGATCTCGAATGTATCTTCATCAAGACCTTGGTAGATGATGGTCTTTGCTTTGTTGTCCTTCTTTCTGTTGACTTTCAGGGCTTGCTTCTGTGCCTCTTGTAAAGCTTCTTCTTCTTCTTTGGACTCTGGTTCATCATAACCATAGTGTACAATCTCCAAACACTCTTGTGAACCAAGGAATGCCTTTAATCTGATGCACCAACTATCATAGTTGTCTTTGGTCAGCTTCGGGATGAGTGTTTGTGTACTTTCTGTAGTCATTTTGCTCTTTTAATGACTATATCTCCTTCTGGGAGTTGAATTTGGCAAAACGGACACTGTAGATCGATCCGGAATGGTCGAAATAGTCGGGAACCGGTCTGACTTTGTAGAAATCGGGTCAGAAAATGGGTGAACCGGTCCAAAAAACCAATTCTGGGCGTCGGGCGGTTCGCTGGGTTGAACCGGGAATATTCTGTGGAATATTCTATCGGCTCGGCTTCGGCTAATAGCGGCTCGGCTTAGCGGCTCGGCTTGAAAAGGGAATATTCTCGGGAATATTCTCCGGCTCGGCTGGAGGCTTGGCTTGGCTTGGCTCGGCGCGGCTTAAACGGCTCAAATATGGCGCGCGTGGCCGTCACTCGTCTTCTTCCTCTGGCGCGCGTGGGTGCGACTGGGCTACAGTTACCGGAACTTCAGGAGGCGCGTGTGGATCACCCCGGTGTCCGATTGAGCTGATTTTTGCGGCAGTGAGTTCGTATGGATGAGCTCTACACGATGGAATGATCAAAACTTGTTTTTGACAACTTTGAAAATTCGGCTATCCCAGAAAATACTTCTGTTTTCTGACGAACGGGGCTCTGATACCAATTGTTGGTGGGAGGAACCACTAGTGGTGGCTTTGAAACACTCAGAGGGGATAAAACACAAAGTTTTATTTCATGAACACAAGCTTACAGGAGCAAAAATAAACTTACAACAAGCTTAACAATACACACCCTCTCTTTCTCTCTAGTGTTTCTCTCTATTCTCTCTACTCTCCCACACATAATAGCATAAGCTCAGCTTGCTATTTATACACGAATTCAAAACAAGAAAATTCAACCTTCAAGTGTGAAGGCGGCTATGGACGGTGGTGTGAAGGCGGCTGGCGGCTGCAGCTGGCGGCTGGCGGCTGGTCGGTCATAGCTGGTGGCTGGCTGGCCGGTGGTTGCCTTCCTTGACCTTCTAGATTGAGTTTAGTATTCAACAAGAGGGTGTTCCTTTTTAATGATTTTATGCGTGTTTGCGAAGATAATGAATGCAATCATAGGATTTTATAAGCAGTTTCCATTCATTACACGCTTTAATTCCAAGCAGTTTCCACGCATGTTCATGCAATATTTCTATTTCAAATGGCCATAATTCTCTTCTTTTTTTCGTACATCATTTTCAATCCAGAAGATTCTGATTGGTACCTAAATATAAAGTAGCTTGGTTTGAAAAACTCAAATCTAAGAAAAGCCACAAATTATAATTATTCTTAAACTCATTAATTTCTTATCACAATCTGAAATGAAAAACATTTTAAGCAATGAAAAATCAAATAATTCTTGAAGTTATTATCAACCTGAAAATATATTTAACTCCACTGTATCACAATATCAAATAAAGTCTAAATCAATACATACTAATACTGAGATTAATGTTATTGCTTTCAAGCTCTTAATCATATAAGAGATGGATCGATGAGGATCTTTATGGCTTGTTTCACTGTTCTAGCAAATGTTATTCGAAGATATGTTCATTTTAATTTGGGATGTACGTAAGAGTGTTGTTTTTAAATAATTTTCTTACATGATATCTTCATGACTAACCGTGTTGACTTGAGATGGAGTTGATGTATGACAATATTGCTGAATAGTTAGTTGTGCAATGGTGATAATTCTAAGGCTGTCTTCGATTATGAGATTGTGGTATCATGATTACTGTTTAATGGCTCATATTTACACATATTTGTCTAAATAAAATAAAATAATAATAATAACTAAGAAAAATGATTTTTTTTTCTAAAAATCCTCCAACGTCCCAATTTTTCTGTTCTCCTGTTTCTTTGCCTCCAGAATTTCCATGAGGCAAGTGATGGGCCTGGCTTTCATAGTCCATATGCTCTTCCTAAATACTAGTTCTTGTTTGGTTACTTCGAGTCTTTCCTCTGGTCTTAAGGAAAGCGAGAAACATGCTTGAGTATTAAACCTAAGAGCATGGGCAGTTGGCCCAGAAAGAGACGCATATTGGATGAGAGGTTTGCTTCTTTTTTTTTTTTTTAGTTTAACTGGATGTCCGGGTCAGTTTGCGCACATCTCGACTAATTCCACGAGTCCTGAAGTTAACGACCATATAAGCCTCCAGTGGCCATCATATGAGTAACCACATGACTCGAACCTGAGACCACAGATAAAGTAAACTTCTTGATCTCAAGCTCTTACCACTGAGCTACAATCTAGATGATTGACAGGTTTGCTTTTTAATTCACTCGGAAGCGGTATCGTGCACTCCATGAGGTTATGTCCTTGTTCGCTCCATTTTATATCGGATGATAGGTATGTCACAATCTACCATATTTTTTGGTAATTTAATGATAAAACAAAAATAAGTTTTGGAATTCTAAAATAATCAAATTTTCATCTTGTTTCTCAAAACAACTTATAATCTATTGGAAAAACTAAAAATAACTTAATAAATAAACTTTAACACCATCGATTTAATTTCTTCAGTACTATTGTTAGATGAAAAACTGACCTCAATTAAACTCCCTTTAGTAATTCTAATCATTTTTGTATGGTTAAAATGTCGATATCCAATAACTTCATTTTTCCTTAATATTTTTCAGTGTTTTTTTTTTTTGTTTTTTTTCAACTCAAAAACTGAAATATAAATAAAATAAAAATTTGAGCTGAAATATTAAATTGTCAAATTGAAGGGACAAAAATAAAATTGGACAAAATCTTTAGGCAACAATCTGTCAAAAGACACGTTTTTCAATAGTAAAAAAACCTTGCATTGTTTTTCCATTTCAAATTTGATCCTTGAATTTTTTTTATTTTTGCAAGCAAGGAAAATCATTTTTTTTTCTTGTAAAATCAAGTGTCAATTTAATGTTGGAAAGTTTTTTTTAAAACTGAAATAAATTCATTTGACAAATAAAAATAAATAAAAAAGAAGTAAAAAAACAAAATTCAACGACCAAATTAAAAGAAATTTAAAGAACTTTTAAAGAAAAAAGAAACATGTGCAATTTTTCTGCTTCCGTATTAGAGTAAAACTTCGATGAGTTTTAGATTTTTTAAAATATGCTTTCAGAAATTCAATAGTTTTATGATTTTTAAATTATTTTATGATTTTTTTCAAAGGAAAACATATATACTACATAAAGGATAAATTTTAAGTTTATATCTTGAATTTTTTAAATGTAAATTATGTGGATGGCATCACTTGGTTATTTTAATTAAAACAGAATATTTTTATACTTTATCAAATCTTAAATTTTAGAAACTTAAAAAAAAAAAAAACGTTCTTTTAATTTGGGTAGTATTACGAGGAGCATTGATACGTGATTGAGACTTCAGGAGTGACGTTGACATAATTGAAGTCTTAGAGATGGAAATTATAAAATTAACCTTCTTTATTGTTATATGTACAATCGGTGTTCATTCGAAAGTAACAATTTTAAGAGCTAATCATAAGAAAGTAATAATAATTACAAGATAATTCAAAGTATCGTGTTTAATAATTAATTAATATGACCTTTTCTTAATTGGAAAATTTACAACACTCCCACACTACCTCATCTACGATCTTTAAAGTTCTTTTGCTAAAGTTGGTTCCCGGAGGAAAATATACTTAAGCAATATGTGCAAGGAATGGAGGCCTAATAATTACAAGGTACTCTTTCTTAACATCCACCCCTAAATCAATCATTCAATAACATATGATGCAGATTAAGAAAAAATCCTACTTGATCTTCGAATCCTTCTCCTATCTCAATATTAATATCTACTATTTCCTGTTTTTCTTTTTCCCTTCCGAAATGAAGTATACCTTTCAATCATCCATGGAAACGGAAAAGGTAGGAAACCCTTTAAGCATTTCCTCTTGATGTGCTCTAAACTACAACTTTGTACGTAAAATGTGTACTGCACACTAGCTGTTAAAATTAAGACGACAATGTTGTCTAGAAGATGAGCCTTTTTCTTTCGCCTCAGAACTTGATCACCATTGCACTTGTCTGATCTTGAGATCAACTTCTTAATCTTTTGCTTTGAAATTACCTAGCTTGGTAGAGTTTGCGCATTGCTTTCTCAAACTTTTGACGAGCTTTTTCGTAACGCAAGAAGTCCATGAACAGGAATTCAGAACTATCTTCTGTTCGTATTTGTAGGATCTTCTGTTGTGGATGACCATAGTTGCTCCATCTAATGTCCCTTAGTGGTATCTCAAACTGCTCATGAATATATCAAATTTCAACGAGTCAGGTTTCTTTTGCATACAGGACCAATTAACATGCAAATTCATACAGTTCAGTTGTTTGATTATATGATTTACATTCATAAAACTTACAAGTCAATTAAAAGAAACATGGGAAATTTTAAGACTAAAATGTAAAATGTTCCAAATTATGGGGATGCTACAGCGCCCCCTTTAATTAGTTCAACCCCTCATGGAAAATACTTTTAGTTATTACCTTAAGTCTCTGTTAGCGCCAGATAATGAATTGGGTGGATTGATCTATTCAATTCAAAACTAGATTTTAACATGAATGACCAGATTATCAATTCACCTACTAGGTTAATCAGGTCTTGGATTACTGAAATGACCTATCAGATCAGGATCAATCGGTCATTAAGTCAACCGGGTTGAGTATCTCCATGGTTTAGAAATAAAGTCCGTCTTTTCTTAAGGAAGAAATTGAAGACAGACGAACTCTGCATCCTATGCTTCAATATTTTAGTGTACAAGTGATCAATACATTTTTAAAAAATAAAACTACAGCTTGCAATCAATTGAATAAGACTTCGCCCTAGTTGAGACAAGAAAAATATAGTAAAGAGAGGAAATACTTATTAACCTGTTCAACTGTTTGATTTTGCTGCAAAATAGGAAAATTGAAGGCAATTGATCTCTGACTGCAGAATGCTATCTTTTCAGTAGAAATAAAGAGAAGTCCTGCAACAGCACCAGTTTCAATTGAGAAAAAGCAGTGTGATGCCTTCAGCAGCTTTTCTCCTGCTCTAACGTCAAATTTCTGCTTGAAAATGTTCCTCCTCCCGCCTTTTCTGATTTTCTTTGCCTCAAATTTCATTGTGTCTAAGAGACCAGCCGATCTAACTGCAATTATAACACATGATTAATTATGTTAGTTTTATCTGAAGAAGAATCCCATCCTTGATGTATTCATTCCTAATGAGAAAAATAAAGAGCAATACATCAAATAATTCAATGGAAGGAGTCTTAATTACCACGGTCAAAGTAATTTGCAATGGTGCTGCTTGATCCCCCAGCTGCATCTACATCTTCAGCTGCACCTGCAAGTCAATGAATTAAAGTTATCTACACAATATTGATTTATTTAGATACAGCAATCATAATTGATGATCCTGGGGAGAGCCAGAAGACGAACCAGGATGATTAGAGGAAGAGGGTGTTCCTGCACCTGCAAGTCAATGAAGTAAAGTTATCTACACAATATTTATTTAGATACAGCAATACCAATTGACGATCCTGGGGAGAACCAGAAGACGAACCAGGATGAGTAGAGGAAGAGGGTGTTCCTGTTTGCTCATACTGTGGAGGTGAAATTTTCCTATGAGACATTTCTGTCACTCAAAGAAATTAAAGTGCTCAGATCAGAAGAAGCTGATCAGTCTAGGCTAAGACTTTACTTTTCTTTAGAGGAAGAGGGTGTTCCTGTTTAATGATTTTTATGCGTGTCTGCGAAGATAATGAATGCAATCGCAAAGGACTTTTCCAAGCAGTTTCCACGCGTCTTCGTACAATATTACTATTTCAAAAGGTCATAATTCTTCTTCTTTTTACGCACATCATTTTCAATCCAGAAGATTCTGATGGGTGAAAATTAAGTATGGTAGCTAAATACAAAGTTATGCTTTTTTGGTAATTTTTTTTTTTTAAGGTTCATCGTATACAATTATTGACATTTCACCCACAGATGATTTCGACTATATTCCTCGAGATTGTGAATGCTATGCATTACGTGTTAATTTAAGATACTGTAGCAGCTTTTATGATTATAGTTTGGAAAACTCAAGTCTAAGAAAAGCCACAAATTATAATTATTCTTAAATTCAAGTTTATATCACGAATGAAAAACATATTTAAATAATAAAAATTAAATAATTTTAAAAGTTATTATCAATCTAAAAACATCTCTAACCCGCACTGTATTATAATGTCAAACAGAGTATAAATGGATACGCCAATACAGAGGTTAATGCTATTGCTTTCAAGCTCTTAAGAGATGAATGAGGATGTTTATAGCTTGTTTTACTGTTCTAGAAAATGTTATTTTCTAAGCTATTATTTGTTTTTGTGGTGTAAAAGTGTTTTTGAAAAGAAAAATTCTTGTTTAAAATTAATATATTTTTGTATTTTTACATTGTTTTGATATAATGATATTAGAAATAAATTTAAAAAAATAAAATAAAAATATTATTTTAATATACTTTCAATTCAAATAAAAAACGACTATGTAATACTAAACATGCAATTATAAAATGTTGACTTTTTTCAAGGATAGCTATCTTCATAAGTAACCGTGTTGACCTAAGATGAAGTTGATGTATGACATTGCTGAATAGTTTAAAAGTTTGTACTTGTGGTATGGTATGGTGATAATTCTTTCAGGTTAATTCCAAGGCTGTCTACGATTATGACATTGAGGTATCATGATTAGTGTTGATAACTCAAATTTACACATATTTCTCTAAACTAAATAAATAAATAATAATAATAATATATTTTGTTTTTTTCTAAAAATCCTCCAACGTCCCAATTTTTCTGTTCTCCTGTTTCTTTGCCTCCAGAATTTCCATGAGGCAAGTGATGGGCCTGGCTTTCATAGTCCATATGCTCTTCCTAAATACTAGTTCTTGTTTGGTTACTTCGAGTCTTTCCTCTGGTCTTAAGGAAAGCGAGACACATGCTTGAGTAAACCTAAGAGCATGGGCTTCAACCCTACTGACCACAGGGCAGTTGGCCCAGAGAGAGACGCATACTGATAAAACCTGGAGCTAAGTTCATGAGAAGGGATGAACAGACTAATCTATTCAAAGAGATCAAAGGGAGCTAATCTTTCATTCTCCTAAGTCTGTAGTGACTTTTCTTTGAGCACGGATCGCACGGGGCCCATCCTTGTGGTTCTTAGGTTCTTGGAGGATGAAGTATATCGAGACGGAGATACATGATTAATGTAGGAATTTAGGATTTGAGGGTTGCAGTAAAAATTATGAAGAAACAACCCTAAAAACGTTCAAATGATTGTCAAAGAAAAGGGAACAACAAGGCTATAACCCCATAAAAGAGAGATAATATAAGCACAGCCCCAAAAGTCAACGTTATCGAATTTTTTTATGTTCTTGCTATAATCAGGCAGGGATTCTGATAATGTTAAGAGAAATATTATCAGAATATATTCAAACAAGACGATTAGTTGCTAGTTGGTAGAGTAGATCAACAAAAGGTAATTCGCTTCTCTTCCTGGCTTCCCCGAAGAACCATCTACAATATTCCACTTTAGCATTCTAGCAATGGTCCGAAGCATTAACCATTCCCCTTTTAAATAAGAAGTCTCTGTACACCAGCGCCACAAAGCTACCAGCCAAGCCGATACATTTACTCAGTTTGTTTATTGGAGTCACTTTTAGAAGCCTCTTCACAAATTTATGTTGTTTCTATCATCCTGTTTGCTGCATGCGACCTAGAAGTCATGACCACTCATCATCCACATGAGCACATTAGTAGTTTGTTAGTAGCAGATATGCTGTCGAAGTAAATATATATGTGCTACCTCAGCAAGAGAGTCAGAGAAAAATTTAATGGACAAGGCATCACGTTGTTTTTAAGTGTTGATCTGTTGATAGTGTCTGTAGAACATGTGAAGAAGATTTGATAGTGTGAATCTGTAGAACATGTGAGGAAGAGTTGATAGTGGGAATCTGTAGAACATGTGAAGAAGAGTTGATAGTGTGAATCTGTAGAGCATGTGAGGAAGAGTTGATAGTGGGAATCTGTAGAACATGTGAAGAAGAGTTGATAGTGTGAATCTGTAGAGCATGTGAGGAAGAGTTGATCCCTATCTTAATCCGCTTGGTTGCACATCAAGCAATTACGAGAGGTGATTATTCCGTTTCTAATTAGTAGAGAGCCTTTTAAAAACAGCAAGCAAAACAATAAAACTGCATCTGATCTGAGAACATGTAAAGGCCCCATGATGAGCAACTTCTCAACTCCCGGCAACTGTTCTGCCTAAGACACTCTTCATGGAGTAATCTTCTGAGAAATACAATAATATTCTTCAGAATCACATGGAAATTAATATAGTGCCGTAGATAGCAGGTTGATTAGATACCATAGCATTTGTTCTAGCATGCAGTCGGCCAGTACCATTCACCATTGCGAATAACATTAGTCACCTTAGCTGATTGATCAGGAAGCCTAGTTAATTTCATGAATGATTGCCAAAACAAAAGTTCTTGCCAAAGGGTTAGAGGACGCTAGCTAGCTGCCCCCGGTGTTATATCCTTTTTCCGTTGGTATGAACAAAGAAATCTCAGACAAAACTTGTCATTTTTCAAAAAAAAAAAAAAATCAGATTGGAAGAGCAATCAGAAGAAACTAAATATGTTAAGTTTATAATCATGCAATATTATAAGTTTATTGTAAACTTGCAATCATAATAAAAAACTAATATATATGAAGAATAAATATTAAATTATACAAAAGAAATTGAAACTAACTCCTAGCATACATACTAAAACATATATTGAAATAATACATAAATTAAAAGCATATAAAATACTTGTTAAAACTCTCAGAATTTGATCAAGATAATTTTTTTTATTGTCATCAGAGATCAATTATTTGTCTTTATAGATTTATTGCTTCTCACCTTATATAAAAAAAAATTTCAATAAACCTCTTAAAATTATAACAACACCATGTTATTTGAATGCACTCCTAAACAAGATTTAACAAATTTAAAAAAATTATATTTGATATCTCTTTATAAAAACTAAATCTAAAATTTATAGTAAAATAAAAAAATAGAAAAACAAGTCTAAGAAAAACCAACAACAAATAAAAAAAAAAGTAAAGAACTTTCGACACCTAATTATAAGACTTATAAACCAAAACATTAATTTCTTATAATTCATGAATCTTTACTATTTATGAAGAATTTTTATAATTCATGAATTTTTATATTTATAAATGTTAATAGTTCATGAATTACTCATAATAATATTTATTTTCATCATATAATTAATACATTGGTTCATATATATATTAAGATATTTTAGAGATTAAAATAAATTATTAATCAAACAAGGCATTAATATTAAATATTTTTTATTAATCAAAATCAAAACTAAATTAATAAACCCATAAGCTCATTGTCAAATCCACAAAATTATTTTGAATTTAAAACTTTTGTTATTCAAAGCTTTTTTAGAATAATTTATTATTCATATTTAATTCATTAATAACTATTAAAACGGAAGTTGACCGGGAAGATACGACCCATCAAACCAAAAAAAAAAAACAAAATACTATAATAAATAAATACACTTAATGGTCAATAGCTAGAATATGTAACCATCGAAGATTTATTCTTGAAAAAATATCGAATTTGTCTTTCATTGGGTTAAGGCTGGGCTGTATTGTTTCTTCCTACGGCTTTCTAGTTCCTGCTGGCCGAGAATGCCCATAGGACATAGAGCTGCAGTGTAAAATGGGCCTTGTGGGTTCATCGATACTAGGCCTTGTGGGTTCATCAATATTGGGCCTAAGCCCATATTAATGAAACGGTCACCGCTGCCACAGGCACCATGGCTGAAAACTGCAATCTGGGAAAGATTTGTTGCCGTTGATGCTGTCAATGAGACCGCTAATTCAAACAGTTCGATACCTTGAGTATTTTTTTAAATTTTAAATTATTTTTTCAAAATTATTTTTTATATATTTTTAAATCGTTTTGATATATTGATCTTAAAAATAATTTTTAAAAAATAAAAAAATACTATTTATATTTCCACACAAAATACATTTAACCACTATTACAATCTTAAATAGACTCAACCTATTAGACTAGATCTGAAAGTAACTTGTTCGTTTAATAAAATAAATTTAAGAAAAAAATAGAAAAAAAATAGAAAAAAACTTTTTTAACTTGTTTTTTTATTTATCATGAATTTAAAATTAAATCGTATGAGAATTATTTGAATATAATTTAATTAATTTATCTGATTAAAAAATAAATAGAATAACATTAAAAAATAAATATAATGATGAAATTAAAATAAAAATACTCTTAAAAAAAAATTAAAAAGAAAAGCTTCATTATTCATATGAAGCTGAAGAGAGATAATTAAAGTTTCAAAAGGCACTCTTGAAAATGATGGGAGGAAGCTGTAGAAGATGAAAAAGGAAGAAGAAGAAGAAGATATACTGGAACACCCTTTTTATTTGTTTAGGGTTCAATTAATTCATTTTCTTCGAAATTTCATTAACTTGTTCTTCTTTCAAAGAAAAATTATTGAAGCTGAAGAAGATGTACCAGAACAACTTATTTACAAATCAAGCCTTCCTCTACTCTTACAAGTTCTCATCATCCAAATCACTGTTCTGCATAAAACATTAACGGGATATTTTAGATTAGGATAATAATTATTTTTTAAAATATTTTTTACGTTGAAAATTTATTAAAATAATAATAATTTTTAATTTTTAAAAATTATTTTTAATATTAATACATTAAAATAATCTTGAAATATAAAAACAAACAGATATAAACTTAAAAAGCTAGAAGCCAATAATATTTGTCGGGCTTCTATCATGTCATCAGAGAACCAGCTCTACCCCTTGCCTAGTTCTCATTATCCAAATCACTGCTTCTGCTTACAAAACATTTGCAGAAAATAACATAAAACACTAAGCTGATTACACTTAACAAGGCTAGAAGCCAATAGTATTTGTCGAAACGGGCTTCTCTCATGTCATCAGAGAACCAGCTCCGCCCTTTGCCTCTTGAGCTTGTGAAATATTCTACTAGTGAAATCAACAGGGCACTCAAGAAGCTTCCCACCCCAAATACACTAGTGTATAGTGCAATTCCCATTGTTCTCATTCTTACAGGAACTTCACTATAGAAAAACTCTTGCATCCCAACAACAGTGAAGATGTCAGAGATGCCAAGCAGAATGTACTGAGGCAGCAACCAAAATATGCTTAATGGAACTTCTGTTTCCAATTTTGGATCAAGAACTTCCATTTTTCTGCTGATTTCGAGTCTTTTTGTTTCAACCAATGCAGCAATGACCATGGCTATTATGGACAGTACCATCCCGATACCCATTCTTTGAGTCACACTGATACCCTTTTTGTCGCGAGTAATCAGTCGAGTAAATGGGATCAGCAACGCATCATAAAATGGCATCAGGAGGATTATAGAAACTGTAATAGCACTTTGTAGTGTAGCTGGTGGGATCTTGAAGCTGCTGCCTACATTCCTCTTCATTGTCATTCCCTGTTTGGTGAAGAATGTGGCAGGCTGCTGAAAGATGACTGCAAACATTAGCAGCATCGTCCATATCGGCAAAAGCCTTAATACTACTTTTCCATTTTCAACTAGGTAGTTAATACCACTGCAGGGTTCCTCCTTCAATCCCTTGGCATTGCCCGAATTCTGACAAAGAGGTTTTTCTTGAAGCCTATAAACAAGTAAAAGAGTATCATTAACATAAATACTCGAGGAGATTTCAAAGCAAAAATACTTTGACTGACAATACGAAATCTTACTCTAGCTCAACAACTCCAGGATTGTTGTTTGGTAAGGTGATTCTGCTATTCATCAATTTCGACAGAGCTTCCTTAATGGATGGAACTATGTCCCGCGAAGGCCTCTCAGAGATGGCATCATCCTGTTTGTATGCATAAATTCTGCTTCCACACCAAAACAGTAAAATTGATGCTCCCATTGCGATTGTAGGAATTGCAAATCCGAGTACCCAGCCAAATGTGTCTTGGATATAGGACATGACTGTGACACCTGCAAGGCTGCCACCACAAACCCCAAAATACCACCACTGAAAGAATAAGCTCTTCTTATTTGATTTCTGCTCATCTTTTGTTCTCGGCAGCTCATCATCGTTCGCAATTTGATCTGCTCCAAAGGCTTGTAAAGATGGGTTATATCCACCTTGCCCTAGAGAAATCAAACAGAGCGACCAAAACAGGTATGAGGAGCTTATTTTGTTGGTGGGATGCCTTGCCCAAGACAATGCTGTTGATGTCAATGCCACAAGTCCCTAGAAAGAACAAATTAAGAAGAACAAAAGCAAATTTACCATGGAAAATCATAAACCAAAAACTGTCTCTACAGTTACAGAGGCAAGTTGCTGTAAGCTTAATCATAATCAAGAATTTATGTATGACTTGTGATCACCAAAATATTTTCCAATTGCTGTAAGCTCACAGAATTTCAAAAGCAGAAAATAAACAAAAAGAAAATACTAACCACAACATAAATAAAGGAAGAGGTTAGAATGGTGGAATACCGATCCCATGAATCAGCAAGCGATGCAACTAGAAGTGGTAACATGGATGTGAATCCACACCAATTATTAACAGTCTTGGCTGCAGCAGAGTTGCTCATCTTAACCACATCTGTAAGATAAGTTACCAAATTTGATGCCACCCCTTTGAATGCAAACCTTTCCATACCAGCTATCACTATCAAAACGGAAAAAACATAATGAATTCAAATCAACTAACATCCTTTCTAGCAGATTGTTCATGTTCTAGCATAAAACTGATCAGTTATTCATCAGGGAAAATCTAAGAACTCATCAAGAAGATAAAAATATAACAACCTATGAGGAGAAAACATGACTTGTTGAGCCCTTTTGGTTTCTGCCCACTGGCCATGATGAGGAAGATAGATATGAAGCTGCAGGGTTGGTAGGATTAATACAATCATGCAGATTGATTAAAAAATAAGATCATGCAATCCTATTAGGATCCGTTCAATCCTGTTACAATCCCACTAAGCTCCCATCAGATTTTGACATCCTATATAGAATAGGACGACTCCACTGAACAGAATATACCATTTCAGATCCAGAGAAACACAAACTATCGACACAAGTTGTGAGGCTTTTAGAACACCATTACATTATTGGAAACCTTTTTCCTTTTCTTGAGCAACGTAAAGAAGATCAGGCGGGTCTTGTTTTATCATATATGACACGATAAACACTACTGCAATCCCCAATGTTTCTATGCTTACAATGATAACACTTTCAACAAGAAAAAAGTTTGTGAATGCTGACATAGAGGCATTACCAAGAGATGGAAAATGTCGACATGCATTATAACTTTACGTTTGTTTTGTTTTTGATATGGTTTCTCATATGCTGCCACGTTTTCCATACGTGGCAGTTTCAACACTTGGTGTTGGATACTGTTGCCACTTGGTATTTTCATTGAATATTTTCAAAGTGTTTTTGTTTTTTATTGAGTATTTCAGAAGTGGGTTATAATTCGTGTTGGTGTGGAGGAAGAACAACAAGGTGGAGCTCCTGAACTCAACAGGAGGAGGCACTTCCTAGCAAATTTAAAATCTGAGTTGAACAGAACGTAACATGATAGGAAAGAAAAAAGGAGGTGTTGTGGGGATGCTTTTTCCTCCAATAATGGAGTCCTCATGAGTTAATCATAGGGAGGTATGCATATAGAATCGGGTTGTTGTTTTTCATGAACATATCCAAGCTTGGGATTTGAGATTTTATTTGTATATAAATCTCAAACAATTCTACACTAATTCTGAATTTATAACTTAACAATGATGAATTAGAAAGCTTGATTAATTGAATGATGAATATACAAGGAAAAACTTATATATATATATTATTTGAATTAATATTGAATGAATATTGATTGGTTGTGCATCTACACCTAAACACTAATGTTTAGTTACTGTTTCTGGACATAAGATAAAAAGACAGTGAAAGCAGGAGAAACATGCCCTTTATATTTGAAATGATAGAAATTTACTCTGAAACTATGACAGACTCCAAAACTATGACCGAGATAAATTTATTTTATATGTTTATCTTTATCCTTTCAATTAAATATATTTATGTATATATTACTTATTTTAATCTTTCACTTTATTTAAATTCAACAAATGCTAATATTGCAGTGAACAAACAGAGGAACAGGGAAAGTATGGCTGAATCAGAAGAGGTATCATTGGGTAGAGATTTCGTGTTACACGAGATTATATATAATTAATGTCCCTTTATCATAATTATATATGCACTGATCAATTTTATATAATCTTCCCTTCTGTTTTAAATGCTACATAAGCAGATTAATACATAAAGAACTGAAGATTATAGCTTACAAACCTCACCACTTGACGCCATCAATATATATATTCGTAAGATTTCCTTTATTTTATTATGTATTGTTTTTAATACAATGTTTTAGCATCAATCACCAGCACTGTCAAAGTCACTTTGAGATAGTTTATTTGGCAATTTAATTACTGTGTTTTTTTTATCCACTAAAAGTGTGTTTGGTATGTTACGTAGGATAGAACAAATAGAAATAGACAGGACTAAATTGAGTTGAGTTTTGGAAAAAAAATGAATGGTGAAGAGATAATGGATAATAAAAAAAAAATTAAAGAATAATGATTTTCCTCTATGGTATTGGAAAGGCTTATTTCACCGTATGGTGGGACAAGAATTTTGCTCAAAAGACAACCTTGAAGAATCCTTATCCAGCAGGCTGAGAAGAAGCAAAGGCAGCAGCAGAAATCCCCAGCAAAGTTATGGAAGCGGAAACAGCAGCAAGCACGGCAGAATTCCCAACAGAGTCAGTGCAGGAGTCCTGGCGGATTGGGTTTTCCAGTACCTATAAGTCGGCAACCTGAGGGAGTTTCCTAGCGGGAATTGGACTAGAAGAAAGAGGAAAAATCCTACGAGGAAAAGGAGAAGAGAAGTCCAGGAATAAGAGGCATTCTATGTGGCAGAACCACTCCTAAAATCAGCCACTCAGCCAGCCAGGCTTAAGTTCCTCAGTTGAGTCCTGAGTTATGATTTGTCTAAACTAGATTAGGGTTAATTATTTTCCACCGATTAGAATCCTTATCTATTAGGAGACTCATTTTTCTTAAGATTGGACCTTCCCCCCCTTTTCACAAAAAGATTCCTTTCCTCTGGATTTTGTGGAAAGAGGGAGGGTCACTGCGATGTGGGGTAGCGACAGGGTAGATAGAGTCCATGAAAAATTTGAAGTACAGTAGTTAACCCTTTATCAATCAAGGGCGATGGTCATTCTACATTTACAGAATTCGTTTAGGGAAAAGGACACCAATGATCTTAGTTTTAAGAAAATCCTGAGCTGTAATTATCCAAATCACCTTCAGGGTAGCTTCAAATAACAGCTCTCAGTTCCACCGCCAGGGATGATACGCTTTCTGGATTGGATATACGCGACGCTATTTCAAAGATCTTGATGGCATCTGTCATAGGGAAATTGAGTACAGTCATGATCTGAAGAGACGTTACTCTTAGAAGTATATTCAAGCAATAAGACTCCCTAGATAACCAAGCAATGAAGGTTAATATTCTCTGACTCAGAAAGATATTACTGGTTATTTCATTAAGTAATCTGAAATGCAAATAGTCTAAGTCTCCAATAAGCAGTGGTTTGTGCCATGACGTTGATGAGATCCAAGGATTTTCAGAGTTACAAGTCCAATGGAAAGTCAGAAACACAAGCTAACAGGATTAGGATCTAAGGAGTAATTCTGATATGATCTAATTAACTTCGATTACATCTTAGATTATTATTATGTAAGGCTATAAATAGATGAATCATACACCTCTTACAAGCTTTTCTGAAATTATCTCTCTTCTTGAGTTTCCATAAAATAAGTTGCGTACAGATAAGAGTTCATATCTATGCCCATTTGTCGCAAAAATAAGCTGCCAGATTCATCCATGCATGTTCTTGTTTTTCTTACAAACAATCAGCTGACAAACTTGTTGGACAAGTGAATCCTTGGTACCAGCAGCTTCAGTTTCACCAGTAAGTGTGGCATGTCCTAGGTAAACTCCAGCTTCGAACTTGTCTTAATCCTGCACAAAAAACATCATCATAAGTTCATAGGATTTGGGTGCCTAAACATTAATAAACAAAATCTAATATGGAAGTTCCATTGCACGCTAGGATCGACTTCTAGCTTCATACATTTTCTTCCTTTCTTCATTGCTTCTCCTACTTTTTGTTTTTGTTTGTCCTTCCCAATCGATTTCAAGCTTGTCGATATTACAAGTTGCCAGATTATTTCCAAGCTTTCATCCTACCTGTTCTTTCAAGTCCCGACCCCTCTTCGAAGCTCTTGCGTACCGGGCTAAATCAAGTACTGCTGGCCCCTCTTTCAAGCTCTTTTTTGCTCAAGTAGAAAACAATTCCAGTGATGTCACCGCATGTTGCCCCGGGATCCCAACAATGGTATATATATGCATGCCGTTTTCGATTTTCCTTTTCAATAATATTTAATCGCTGAAGATCAAGCACTCAAATTAAATTCATCTTAATTACCGCTCCTGCAGAACAAAACTGCCTTGGAATGGTTCAAAGAGGGAGGTTGTAATGTCTATACCAGAATGAAAAATACATATATAATAGAATCATAAACAGAAATGCATACATTTGTCTCATTTGAAATTTAATTACTACGTTTTTGGTCCTTTTTTCTTTAGGATCCACTACTGAGATCCTAAAGCCCACCTTCGTCACCCTAAGAGTTGATGATGCCTTGCCGATCCCAAAGACCCCCTACCACCCTTCTAATTCATACATAGACTTTGGGGCTTGTGGCATTGCACAACTCATCACACATGAAATTATGTAAGAAATAGCTACAATATAAAACATAATTTAGTTCAGAGGTAAATATTGTTCCATTGCAAGAATTACAAGGCCGACATGGAGAACGGCCTTTATGAGAATATAAGATCAGCAAAGCTTCCGCCACGAAAAAGAAAAGCTTTCACACCATAAACTATAGGCCATCGCCAAGTCTTGGCTGTTGAAATATTCTTGAAAGGTAACCACAAGCAGTAGCTCAACAGGCATCAATGTCCCCTTTTCAAGGTCTCGAGTTGGAACCTATCGGAGCAAAAAGGGTTTGTTCTTCTCGAATCTATGAGTTTATATTGTTGTTTGGACGTGCAGTCGAAATCAAAACCGAAACTGATCAAACCTAAAAAAACAAAATGACAAAAAAAATAAAATGCAATTTGCTTCCGATATCTTTTTAAGTTTCTTTTATATATCGATTTTTGTGATTTTAGAAATGCGGTCAACCATTGCTAAATGCATGTATGCTCACCTTTGAATCTGAAAATTCCTTGCTAAATTATATGTGATGCAAATAAAAACGATGAGACTCAAAAATCTTCAGTCCACTTTTCCAACAAATATGTTGCTAGAAAGATTATTTTTGAAAGATTCAAAAAATTAGGTCTCACTTATCATCATTCTTTTCACTTTCATGTGAATTATTTTATTTAAGTCTCCATTAAGACAGATTTACTCTTCTCTGTGCAACAAACCAACTCATGACTATTTAAATTTATGATGTTAAAAATTGATTTTATTTTTTTAATATCTTATAATTAATGTATATTTAGTTATTTTCCATACATAAATTTATATATGAGCTATTTATGATTTTGACACACGTGTATAAACATTATCTTATAATTACAATTGAATTCCTTATTATTAAAAAACTCAAACTCATGGGTTTGACTCCAAACCCAGTAGACTAGGGTGGTTGTCATGGTCATGTGCATGCTAACCCAAATTCAAATGCAACCTGAACCCAAAACAATCCAAACCGAATCCACCTAACTTGATTAAATTGCCAAGTGTACTTCTATCCACCTAATTAGATAGGCACTCAATTGATTAATCATAAATTAAATATTTAGGTTAAATATCTTAAAATAAAATCGAATAGAAGTTGTTTTAACATGACTTAATTTTAAATAATATTAAAAAAATAATTAATAATATCTTATTAGATATTTTTAAGACAAAAAAAATACAAAAAAAGAGATAATATAAAATCAGCAGCTCACCAAAAATAACAACAATATTCTCACCTAAAATTTATTTATCCTAATTATATATTTTTATTTCTTTAAAATAAACACAGAAAATAACTAATATTTAAGCAACATAAAATTACTCTAAGGTGGCACCTACCAAGCAGACACTCAATTCAATGGCTCCTGCGACCTTTTATTAAGTACGCAATGATGCAGTCATAGAATAAAAGATAGCCCACACAGACACACAGACACACACACGTGTATTCAAAGCTGAAATATGATGCCACCTAGAAAGCATGCATGGCAGAGCTGAGCTGAATGAATTATCACTGCTTCAAATCAATGGCTCTTCTTGGGCACTGATGAGTCCCTCAAGACATCGCCCTCTCCCTGGGAATTTAGGGCCTAAGGGAAGGAATTTATTTCTATATTATTATTATTATTATTATTATTCTGCACAGTTGACTTCTTAAAGATGAGGGATGGATTCCCAGACAGAAGATGCCATGCACGTGTGCTCCTTTTCAAAATCTCCTCCGAAACAAATAAAGATTCGGATTATAAAACTCTTCCACGTCAAGATCCGGTTCACGAAATTATACGAGCCAATCTTTCAATTAACTCAAAACAACTTTATATTAAATTTCTTTTCTTTAAAAGGAAAAAAAAAGTAGAAGCGACATTATTTTAGAAAAAAATTAAAAAATCAAATCAAATATCATTTTATTTAATTAATTTAATTAAATTTGACTAGGTTAATTGTATTTAATTAAATCAACTATTATTTAATTTAATATAAAAATTAATTTAGATAAGATTCTAAATGGACAAATTGACTCACTACATAAAATGATACATTAAAAGATACATGATGATAAATGATTTTTATATAGATTAATTGAATTTAACTAGATCTAATTAATTTAGGTTAATTGTATTTAACTAGATCAATTATTATTTACATGGTTTGCTGCGTTACAAATTATTTTTTATATAATATTGTTTTTTAAATATAATTTAAATCGCGTAAACAAACATCACTTGCTGTTATATTTTTTTTATTTTGATTTATACGCGCCATGAATTGACAAAAAAGATACACGATGATGATAAGGGACTCAACTTTTTTCACAATGACTCAACATAAGGGTCCCATCTAATCATTATTTTGGGTGACCAGTCACCATATAATAATAATAATAATAATAATAATAATAATAATAATAATAATAATAATAATAATCTACACTTAAAATTAGCATAATTCAATATTATAAAATACATGCTGATAAAAATACATTGCAATAAGAGGGTTGAAGTATCGATACTCAAAGGATGCCCCAACATACGTCGTAGTAGTAGTAGTAGATTTTTAGGCTAAAAATACCCTTAATTATATCTCCATAAGTATTATTGAAGTTATCATAAATCTTATTAAATGCTTTTTTTTTCCTCTAGGATCACCAACAATAAATATAACTCCTATGAATGATCTCACCTTTCTTCAAAGTAAAAGTAATCATCTTTAAAAATTCCAAGCACCAAAAGCGTATCCCTCGCCCCTCATCTCTTTGCATAAAACAAATTTTAATTTAAAAAGCAGACAGCAAAGGGTAAAGAGCTGTTGAAACTTGAAAGCAACAAAAGAAGTAAGAAAGCAGCAGCAGCAGCAGCACGAAGCGACCCTGTCTGGTTTGTTTTCTTTATCTTTAGAAAAAGGATAAAACATTAGTGTAGATGATTTTAGATATTAATTAATGTGATTTAATAATCAATATTTGTAGACATATTAATTAGTAAGAGTATGGATTGGCGGGTCTTCTTTGTTCTTAAACATAAAGGTCTAAAAATGGTAAAATCCTTGACAAGTATAGCTGGTCTTGCCTGTGTGGTGGTGGTGGTGGTGGTAACTGCTCTCTTCATCTTTATTGGTCTTTGTATCTCACTGCTATATTTGGGGGACACCCTTTTGTATTTTTTTCACTTTTAGACATTTTTTTGGGGACTCTTTTAGTCAAATTTGGTAACCAGCTTTAAATTCTTTGATTCTTAATTTTTATTTTATTTTTTTTGGTGGGTTTTCTTTGGATTTTTTCATTGCTTTTGTTTTGATCAAGATGAGTTTCATAAACTTCTTTTTTTTTTCTTTTTTTTTTCTGGTGAGTTTTACTGTCCTTTTCAATTTCTTGTTGTTCTTTGTTCTTCTAGGTTTTATCCTTTTTTTTTCGGGGTATGGATCATATGTTGTTAGTTTTGTTTTAGACAAGAAATATGGGGTTTGACTGTCAACAGAATCGTTGTCTTGTTTGTTAGGTCTTCTGGTCTCATAATTAATTTTTGAGATGATTGGATTGGAGTCACTGAGCATTTACAAGTTTTTCCTTTTTGGTGCACCGTTATTTTCCTTTATTGAGCTAGATGTTTTATTGTTTGTGGTAGATTCAAATAAATGGAGTTAACCATTATAAATGGTATATCTTGTTTTGCTTTTAGTCACATGGTGTTCTTGCTGTTGTTGTTAATGTGAAACGATATGGGCATGGTTTTGATTAGATTTGGATAACCTTAATCATCTGTTTGATCATGTAATATTCATGTGTTATGTTGTTTTGAAGAATTGGCTTCTTTTTAGCGGAATGAGCTGGTAGGTGGCCATTTCTGTGGAGAAATTTTCTATTTTTGTGTATGGGATTGATTAACTTACTAGGTAAACATTGTCTTGTTTCTCTTAATTGACGTTGTTATCGTAAACTTACCATTTGTTGTATGATCAATTTGACTTGTGCAGCCCCTACTTGTCGTGTTTCGCAAATCATTTGTCAACTTTTTGTTTGTCGTACATAATTGATTAACTTCTTAATTCTAGGTTTTATGTTAATGATTGTTTGGCTTGTTTGGTAGGTGAAATTGTTTGCCATTGGAAATTTGTTGGCAAGTTACAAACATAAGATTCTATTCCTAGATATCATGCGATCTCGTAGTTAATGCATTCTCAAAACATTGTTGATAGATGGTAAATCTGAGTTGGGTTAAATAATCAATAAGGAACCTTCCATGGGGTTTAAAACGGGGTAATGGTGCATGGCTTCATTTACTGCATGGTTGAGAGTTAGAAAACGCTGCATGGTCGCTAATGTAAGTTTTTATCATGAGCCTTTGGCCTACCAGATGTGACAGAGAAATTAAAGTGTCTAATGTATATGTGCTTCTAAGAGACGGAGAAAGAGATAGAGCCGCAGATTTTGGCTGTGCTGCATCATCTTGTTACCTCTTATTATGTTAGATGGACATTCATGGACCTAGTTACTGCAATCACTTTGTGAAGCAACTTTCTGCCCTCAATATGGAGCTATTTGCCTGGTTTGTTTGACAGGGTTGTCTTACAATTACCTGCCAGTCTGTGTTTTGGGGTAGAGGCACCCTTCTGTGAAAATTAATAATGCAAGCATACCCACGAGAATGATAATTTCCTAGGACATCTTCCATGATCAGTGACATAGGTTTTGTAGTATTCTAACCTTTCCCCCTTTTGTAATAGCAGTTTAAGATATATCCAATTTAATTTTGTTAGTTACCATGGTTTAAGATACATCCAAGTTCATTTCTGTTAGTTACTTCTGCATTTCCACTATCATGATAAAATGTGCACCTTGTCTGCTGTTTCTTATGTTTCCAATATTTTTAGCATTAAATTTGAGCAGCAATGTTTGTAAAAGGTGTTTGTTTTTCAGGTAGAGCAAAGAGACGACACCGGTCCTGCTGACAAGTGGTGTCAACTTCCTTTTCATCAAGGGGGCAATCAGGTCTTTCTAGTTTTGCGAGTAGCTTAAAGGTAGACATGTCTCAATTCTGGCTCTTTCGCTGCCTGGATTTTGAGTTAGATTCCTTGGATATATAAATAACAATGAGAAAATTTGTTGCAAGTTCTGACAATTCTTGTTTCATTTACTTTAATCTTTTTGCTCATTTTCCTTAGAGTGCTTGCATCACCTGAGTCTTTGGTTATCTATTTTGGTGCAGCATGCTAATTGAGCATAGGCTGCTAATGCAGTTATGATTTGACATTGGTTTTTGTCTATTTATTTACCATAGGTGCTATCTTAACAACACTTATGCTCAAATCGGATGAATAGTGGGGGATTGTTGCACTGGAAGCGAAACATTTCTATCAGCATAATTGGTTTGGATCTGGAATTCAGGTGAATATGGATGGTTTGCAACTAGTTTCGATGCCACCTAGGAATGCATTCAGGGCTGATCGACCTAAAGCACGGAGAGGGCCTCAACCTGATGTACCTCATTCCATTAAGCCATGCACCAGAGCGTTTCTTGAAACTGGTGCATGGCATCAGTCTCAAAATAAGGGTTCCAATAAAGCAACTAGATCAAATGAGCTCTCTGACTATCCTGCATCCCAGAGTTCTGTCACTTGCCCTGATTTCTATTATTCAACCACAAAAGGATGTAATGCTCTTAGTTCATGTGAAGCTTGTATTGATAGTTCTAATGTAGACAAGTCTGCAAAGAAAAAATGCAAACCAAAAACCAGGAGGAGGGGAAAACAGAACAAGAGAGTTTCAAGTGATACTGGCTCCACTGAACCTGAAGTTTTATCTGAGTACGCTCAAGGAAGTTCAACCTCCAAAGGCTGTAGTTATAATGATTTTGGAGATGAACTAACATGCTCTGCAACTTCACCAGAAGTTTCACTCAGAGATGCTAGCAGTAACCATATTGATTTTGAAGGTGATACTAGATTTAGCAGTCCTGAAGCCCCAGCAATATGCATGTCAAACATTGATGAAGTGGCTATAGTGGAAACTTTTGAAGCATTGGATGTTTCATCGCCAGATGGTAGCAGTAGCCAGAATGATTTTGAGGTTGATTCTATAATTAGCACTTCGGAAGCATTGCCGATCTGCACATCCAACATTGTTGAGGTTGCTACAGTGGAGCCCATTATACCTTCTATAGCTCAGAATTTTCCTGGGGAGCATCAGATGATTAATTTGGAAATCACTTTACAGACAAAAGGAGAGGGATTTTCCCTCTCTGACATTGGGGTGCAGTGCTCAAGTCAGATCAGCTGTTGCAATGATACACAATCCAAAGATTTCTCATATGCTTCTGATTCCTCCTTGGTGTTTGATTATTTATCTATCGGCTCAAACAGTGATGATGGCACTAATGATAGTCATCATGTAAAAATATATCATGAAGGTAGCAGCAGAGGTAGTGTTTTAGAAGCACCAGGTTTCAATTCCAAAAAGGGGTCTTTATCTCATAAAAATTCATTAAATGGTGCTGTAGATACCTATCACCAAACTGAGGGCTCAAAGCACCGTGGTCAAAATTTTAGTTGCAGTGACGCACAATTGCTTATGTCAGGCAAAAAAGGCAAGCAAATAAAAACATTGCCCAGGAGTAGTGCCAGTGCCCACAAATATGGAGGTTTTGAAAATTTGCATGGCCGGACAGGTAAGGAAAACAACCATTCTGTGTGGAAAAAAGTTCAGAGGAATGACACAGCAGATGAATGCAGCCCGAAAATGAAGATGTCTCATGCGTGCTTCCTGTCTGACTTGACTTTGAAAGAGGGTCCATCACTTAAAGGGAACTGTACTCTCTCTGATGTAAATTCATCATCCAGAACTGAGGGAAAAAAACTGCCAAAAGACAAGGTTACTAAGAAGTTGAAACGAAAAAATAGTCCAGGTTCCAAACAAGAGTACAGATGTCATGGTAGGGGCTATAGTTCCAACAAGGCCATCTTGAATGCACATGCAAAGACTGGCGTGCAACAGCATGAAATATTTGATCTCACAGCTCAAGTGAATGATAAAAAAGGAGGGAAATCTATTTCAAGAACTCATTCTCTGAATAGTTGTTTAACTGCTGGATTCCATCCCAGCGGAGTTGAATGCATGAATTCAGAATCAGTTAACAGCACACAAGTTTCCCCAGATGCATTACAGCCACTTCAAAGTACTTGTGATACTGTTTCCAGCACAAGACATTGCCATACAGAAAATGGAGGTAGCTTGCCAGCAAAGTTGTGCAACTCATTGGAGCAACATGCGGTTAAGGTGCCTCCAGTTTATCTTCCTCATCTTTTTTTTAATAAAGTTCCCCAACTGGAAAAAGAAGTTACAGTTGCTGAGTACTGTAAGCAAAACCATAGTTCTGGAACAGTAATGCAGAAGTGGATACCCATTGGGGTAAAAGATCCTGAATTGACCACCTCTGCTAGATTTGGTAATTCATCACCTGATCCTTCTGATGGACCAGCTGGTGAAGATCTCACCTTGAGAAATGTTCAAGACAAAGCCAATTTTGATTCTCAAGACCTTGTTTCTTCATTGATGTTAGGCACGTGCCAGGATTCAGGAAATGCAGTTTGTTTTCCCCAAGAAGATGACCGCATTCAAAAGTTGAAGAACTCTACTCTTTGGATGGATGAGCTCAACAAGAAGCATGTAGCAGCTGATGCTTTAACTAGCGAATCCTCTTATCAACAATTTTCAGCTTTTGAAGACGAATCAATAAAGATAATACAAGCTGTGAAGGATACTTGCAGGGTACAGATGGAATCTGAAGCTATTCAGATGGCCGCTGGTGGTCCAATTGCCGAGTTTGAAAGATTTCTTCATTTATCGTCTCCAGTTATTAATTTTCCCAGTTTATCATGCTGCCAGACTTGTTTAGATGACCGGCTTGTTGGTGCATCACTATGCAGACATGAGATACCAAATATCCCATTGGGATGCATCTGGAAGTGGTATGAAGAACATGGGAATTATGGTTTGGAAGTAAGGGCAGAAGAATGTGAGAATTCAAATAGCGGGAGCTTTGATCATTTTTCATTTCATGGCTATTTTGTTCCCTTTTTATCAGCAGTTCAATTGTTCAAAAACCATTCAAGTCAACCCATAAACAATAAGAACAGTGCTCCTGATCATGAAATTTCTGATACATATAAGGCTAGTGAATCATCAGAGAACTCTAATGTTGGTTGTCTTCCAATATTTTCTCTACTGATTCCTCAGCCTCGCACCACAGCTGTAGCTCAATCAGTTAACTTGACATGTTCTGATGGTGCAGAGTTACTCTTTGAATACTTTGAATCGGAACAACCTCAGCAAAGACGACCATTATATGAGAAGTAAGTACTCTTTTTACCTCTTATTCGAAGTTGTAGTTAACATATTACTGGAGCTTTCAGATGGATCTCCATACTGATTATGTTAATTTCAGGATACAAGAGCTTGCTAGAGGTGATGCGTCTTCTCGTTACAAAATGTATGGGGACCCAACTAATTTGGCCTCTCTGAATCTCCATGACTTGCACCCCAGATCCTGGTTGGTAACAAAACTAGTTCTAGAATTAGCCTCACATTTTTCATTTTGGTTATGAAACAAAGGACTAGCTTGAATGTCATTCTGTGCATTAATAGGATTGAAGCTTGTTATATAACTGAATCATGCCAAGAGAAATTTTATAGGCGTGTTATAGATGTGTTATGTGATATTTTTTCAGGTACTCGGTGGCATGGTATCCTATATATAGGATACCAGATGGCCACTTTCGAGCTGCATTTTTGACTTACCATTCACTTGGCCATTTGGTTCATAAAAGTGCTGAAGTTGATTATGCGAGTAAGGATGCATATATAGTTTCTCCAGTTGTGGGACTTCAGAGTTACAATGCTCAGGTAGTTATAAATGATGTTCTTCTATAAACTTCATTGCGTAATGGTGTGATTGTTATGATGCTAATAAACTTCATTGAATTGAATGTGGAAGTGGGTTGTCTCTATTTCGTTTCTCCACTTTAAACTTCCTTGTCCACTGGCAAATCCCAATTGCTTATTGCTTAAGCAAGTGTTAAATGACTAAGAAGTGATGATTTCAAAGATGATTTCATTCAGCTTATGCAGCATATGCAATGCATGGGATAAAAAACTGAATCATCATCAACTTTTATTTTAATTTATATTTTTATTACCAAGGTAAGCCTGTTATTTATTGATTTGGTGTCCCATTTCTTCAGCAAATTTTTTTTTGGATGTTATGCATGTTATGTTGTCCACCTAAATATGATAAACCTTAAGATATTGTTCTTTAATTATGATAGATGTTAAGCTTAATGATTGATGAGAGTCCATGATCCGTTTTGAATGTCTAGATGGGATCTCCTTGCATGTTCAGTCCTCTTATTATATTATTGGCTTCTTTGGAAGTGTTTTAGCCTATTGATAGGCTTCTTATTCATCGCTATGCTTCTCCATGTGGAAAATACATGTAAAAGTTTCTTATCTTTCCAGCTCTTGTTTTTGAATTAACCATTTTACAGGCAACAAAATATTAAAGAGTTAAACAGTTTTTCTCTTTTAAATTCATTGGGTGTCTGTGTAATACACACTTTGAAAATGTCATTTGTGTGTTCTTTGAATGGTTAAAATTATTCAGTAGCAAAGCTTTCAACTCTTACTGTACAGAGGTCAAATGCAGTTGGAATAATCTTAAATAGTGGAAAAGCTTCCAAAAGTGTTATAACTTGGCTTTGATCTTTGATTAGTGGCTGTTCTTGTGTGTGGGGTGGGTGGGTGTGTATGTGTACCCATTCCATTTATGCTCTTGACCCAAATGTGCTTTGTGTGCTGAGTGAACAGGGTGAATGCTGGTTCCAGCTGCGGCACAGTGTAAACCAGGCAGCAGGAACACCAATTTCGAACCCTTCTGTAATTCTGAAGGAGCGGTTGAGAACCCTTGGGGAGACAGCATCTCTTATTGCCAGAGCTGTAGTAAACAAGGGAAATCAGACATCCATAAACAGACATCCTGATTACGAGTTCTTTCTTTCTAGGGGACGATATTCACTTCCATAGATTTTGAGGTTGCCACTCTCCGGAGTAGTAGTCTCTTATGGTTACCGATCTAGCTCCATCCATGTAGCATATGAGATAAAGCTGCTAATCTAGTTCCATCCGTGTAGCATATGCCTCTTGGCATGAATTCCAGTTTCTTCTTAGGAAATCCTGTAGTGCTGATTACTGATCTAGTTGTTTGTTAAACTTGCTGTAAATATTCTAGTTGTTTGTTAAACTTCTGGAAATATTTGTTTCAGTTTTAGTTGAAGTTCTTGAAAGTTTCATGCGTGCCAAGAGTGAGTGAATGGAATCGCACCCTAGTCCTAATGGATTTATAACATACTTTGAATTAACTTTCCCTCTTCCTGGTCCTTGTGCTTGCCATGTTCTTCGCTCTCTTAGCCTCAAACTTGTCAGACAATGTCTTCTCTCTTGCTTTCTCAGCCCTAGACTTGTGAATACTCTCCATTGGAACTCTCTTGTTCCTTGAGACATTACCCTTCCCCTTAATGTACGTGTCATGGTACACGTGCTTGTCCATCTTTTTTTTTTCTTTGTACTTCCGAAGCAGACGTCTCAGGACACGCATTCTTCTAATCCAGAGAGAACTTTAGTGGGCAGTCTAGCTTCTCTTGTACCTTTTCCCTTGCTTGAAGATGTTACAAACACCTAGGCTGGGCTTGGTTAGTATTGAATGAGAAAAAAATGCAGATAAAAATAAATATGTTTTTTTATATAAATATTTTTAAGTGAATTTTTATTATTTTAAAATAAAAAAACAGCAACTATCCTAACTATCTCCGTTTTTCCGTCTTTACTGTCAACCAAGGTTGTCAATTCCGTTTCGGTAGGTGTTTCGTTTTTTCAATTGGAACGGAATGTTTCAGTTTCGGAGTGTTTCGACGTGCCGTTTCGGGGTTGTACTGTTCATATATATATATATATATATTCAACAAACATAATTTAAATTCAAGATAAATTAATTATAAATTATGCAATACAAACACAATGCCAAACAAATATAATTTTAAAATTTAAAATATTTCTAAATAGTCAAGATTAAATAGATCTTTAACTTAAAGTAATTCAACTTAAACAAAATATCAAAATATTATGAAAGTAAAATGTTTTAACACAAATATTTTAAATATAAAGTTAGGTCAATGTCATTAAGGCTAATGAAATCTAAAGTATCCCTTATTTTGCTCAAATTCCTACAAGGTATAAACATGAAAAAAACAACATAAATATAAACCATATATATTAGTGATAAATTTAATTTTAAAAAATTAATATCATTGTTAATGAAAATAGTAATAATAATTTTCAATGTTATTATTAATATCATTGTTATAGAAAATAGTAATAAAAAAGAGCTTTTTATAATTTGGTGGTTTAATTAATTAAATTGAATAAGATTCAATTTGATTCAATGGCTTTTCAAGAGCGGAACGGAACATGTGGAATGGAACCGGAACGTTTCGGGCGGAATTTAGCAGAAAAATCCGGAATGGACCGAGATTTAAAATGAGATGAAATTTGTTCCGTTTTGTTTCGTTTTTTGAATTGGTATGGAATGTTTCGGCCATTCCGGACGGAACGGAACGGAATTGACAACCTTGCTGTCAACCAACCACTCATATCGGCATAACTTTCAGCCCATTTGACTTAATTCAGCACAACATAGATAAAATCCATCCACCTTGAGAAAAGAGAAACATATGCCATGTAGTCTAAAAAAAAGAAGATTAATTTGGCTACTTCATTATACAACCGAGACATGATCCAGATTCAGCACTACTAAATAGTCTAACCTCCCAATTGAACTGTTTAAGAAAATACCACTTATGTTAAGAAGAAATAATACATAGGTAAGTATTTCAAAAAATTAAAAAAATGGGGAGGAGTATGTATCCTCTATTTGTGTTATGCAATCAGGATAATGAGGATAGAAATCACTTGTTTTGTGCCTGTCCATTTACAAAAAGTGTATGGGGTTCTATTCTTCAGTTGCAGAATTCAGAAGTCCGTGGGGGATTGGGCTGATGAATTTGAATATGCCAAGAGAAGTCTGCACAGAAAAGTGCTTTCCTTCTATTATTTTGAGACTAGCATGGAGTGGAGTTGTTTATTTTGTTGGGAGAGAAAGGAATGCCAGAATCTTCAATGATGTGAGTTCATTCCCGCTTGATGTACCTGCTCAGGTTATGCATTCAGTTCAGTTGAGACTACACAATGAACAAATTGCTGTTCGAAGCTCAAAACGATCCTTCTTTTAGTGAATTTTGTCGCTGGTGGAAGTTCAGTTATGTTGTATAGTTTGGCTTTTTTCCTGTTTATGGGTTTGGCTCGTAGCAGGTCATGAGACCTGCTTGATTGCTTTTAGTTCGCTATGAAAATTTAAGCTTATAGGAAATAGGGCTTCTACGATCTCCTAGCAAACTCTTAGATTGATCCAAATTTGGGGAAAATATCTTGCATCAATATTACAAAGTTTATTTTTGCATTAATAGATAACTATTAAAGCAGGGCAACGTTCCGTATTCTGCAATCATCATAATAGAGCAAAAACAAAACAAAAAGGTTAGGTAAAAGTCGACATGTAAAAGAAGAGTGCTTAATTTTTGCATAACACTTAATTACATTGCAGGTTATTTGAAAAAAAACAGGCACTTACACAGGTTTCGTGCTCTCTTTCAGGGACACTTCTGGCTAGTAGCTATCTAGGACTCATGCTGATGGAAATAAGCAAGTTACAATATTTAGACTCCATTCCTCATGTCTTACATTCACTTTGAAGTCGTCTGGACACTACAGGGCAAGAACCTTCTAGGATAGCAGTCTATACCTTCCAAGAAAATTGGCCTTAGTTCGATTCAGTTCAGCTACAACATTGCTAATGTCCATTCTCTCTTTAGGAAACTTTTCTGAGCAAAACACTCCTATCTTGCTGATTGAAATCAAACACTCCACGATTTGATCAGTGCCTTTTCCCTGATCAACTTCTGTCAGAAGTTTCGGGTCCGCGACATCAACTACACGGTCAGGTAATGCTATTTTAACATAACTGTGAAGTTCTAGTCCATCTTTAAACATGCTATCTGTAGGTCTCTTCCCAGTAAGCATCTCCAGCAGTAGGATGCCATAGCTGTGTACATCCCCGAAAGTTGACACCCCGCTTCCGATGCCGTACTCTGCAGTCAGTTTGTTTGAATGGTTAATTAATCAGAGTTGCTTATGACCTTGGAGATAAAATGCTAGAGAAAACTTGTAAATAATGGAATATGTATCCCTCTAGAGTTGTATGTTACCAGGAGCTGCATAGCCGACGGTGCCTTTTAATCCAACAGAGCTTGTCTGACTCGAAGATGACTGACAGGATGCTTCAGAAAGGAACTTTAACAATCCAAAGTCCCCAACATGAGCAGTCATATCTCCATCGAGAAGAACATTACTTGGCTTAAGATCACAATGAACAATAGGCCTTTTGCATTGGTTGTGCAAATAGTCGAGCGCATTAGCCACATCAATTGCAATGTTTAACCTCTGAATGAGATTAAGATTTTTTGGCTGATGCACTTCCAGGTCCAATGTATGGATTGGATGCAACCATTCTTCTAGGCTTCCATTGATCATGAACTCATAAACAAGAGCTTTGAAATCATTACCTTGAACATCAACGCCAGCACATGCAAATAACACTCTGACAAGATTCCGGTGCCTGATGTTTAGCAAGGCTGCACATTCTCTCATGAAGCTTTTGGAAGCTCCTTCGCGTAGCAAGTTGAATACTTTCACAGCAACAATCACTCCATCAAATGCAAGTACTCCTTTATACACAGACCCAAAACTACCAGCACCAACTAAATTGCCAGAGGAGAATCCATTAGTTGCTTGAAGGAGGTCTTTGTAAGCTACTGTTCGGAATGGCATTTCACATGACAACTCGTTTTTGGTTTTTCTCAACGATTTTTTCAAGCAGCACAAAAATAAAAAAGATGCGATGAAGATTAATCCAATAAAGCCACAAGGAATAGCGACTATGAATGTCAGCTTGGTAGAAGACTTTGGCTTTGTTGACTTGGATCTGCAAGTGGGCAGATTCAACTGAAGTATTCCTCCACAAAGATTCTTGTTCCCTGCAATCGAAACCGCACTTGTATTCTCAAAAACACCGTGCATAGGCACCTCACCTTCAAGGTCATTAAATGACAGATCCAAACTCTGCAACAACTTGAAATCTCCCAAAAACTTGGGAATTTGGCCAGTCAAGTTGTTGTGAGAGAGATTAAGATCTTGAAGTGCTTTCAAAGATCTCAAAGACTCGGAAATGGGGCCTTGGAAGAAGTTCCCATCCAAAGACAAATGTTCCAAACTCTCGCAACTGCCAAGACTTGCGGGAATTTCCCCTGATAGCCCGTTTTTGGAGATGTCCATGTATCCAAGATGCTTTAACTTGCCAACTTCAAAGGGAAGGGAACCAGACAGCTGATTTTCAGACAGGCCCAAACGCATTGACAAGGATGAAATGCTAAGGACCTCTTTTGGTATGGGACCACTGAGTTGGTTTTGGGAGAGACCCAAGAGCAACAAGTTCCTGCAGTTTCCCAGGCTTGGAGGGATGCTTCCCTGTAAACTATTTTGATGAAAATTAATTTGCATCAACGAGGTGATGTTCCCTAAAGAAGAAGGGATGCTCCCTGATAATTTGTTTTCACTAAGAAGGAAATCAACTAAATTTTGTAATTTACCAATAGAATTTGGTATGCTGCCAGTCAAATGATTTCTCTCCAAACCTAAAGTATCCAAGCTTATGAGATTTCCAATGCCATCGGGAATGCTTCCTCGGATTTGATTGCTTCCGAATGTCATCTTCTTGAGCTTTGTTGAGAAGTTGCTAATTATGTCAGGCAGCACCCCTCCAAAATTGTTCCCATCTATAGCCAAAACTTCCAACTTGCTGCTGTTTGAGAGGGTGTAGAGAAAGGACAAATCATCATCCTCACCATTTCCAAGCCCAATTTCTTCCATTGAAAGAATCCTCAAGTTAGGCATGCTTGCTAAAGGGGGAACTTTGCCGGTGAATGCATTGCTTGAAAGAAAAATCTCAGTAAATTTTGAAGCATTTAAGAGCGTCGCTGGGAGTAGTCCACTTAATCGATTGTTGTGAATGCCAAGAAATTCTAGATTTGGAAGAGTTAGGCCAATGTTCGGAGGAAGTGTACCATGAAATTGGTTATAAGGCAGAGAGAAATGAATGAGAGAAGAAATATTGTATAGGGAGGGAGGGATTGTACCACTCAGATTATTCGAGCCGAGTGAAAAGAAGTTCAATGTTTTAAGTTTCCCAATACTACTGGGAATGCCCCCTTGCAAATTATTCATTGTTCCATCGATTTTAATGATAGATGAAAGATTTTCGAAAGAGAGTGGTATCTTGCCGTCTAGATTGTTCTTTCTAAAAGTAAATACCTGCAGCTTTGATAACGATCCAAGTCCGGCAGGAAGGTTGCCGGCAAGATTGTTTCCCTCTAAATTAAGGCTCCGGAGGTTCGAGCAATGAGAAATGTTAGCCGGGATTTCACCACTGAACGAGTTGTTCGCAAGGAGCAGTGTCTGTAGCCGAACCAAACGACCTATTTCTTGGGGGATAGCACTGGTGAAACTGTTGTTTTCCAAGCTTAGTAGCCTAAGAAAACTCAAGTTCCCAATGGAGGGAGATAGGCTGCCCACCAGTTGGCTGGAGTGGAGGTCAAGCTCTATGACTCTTTGATCCTGTCGTCCACATGTTACTCCTGACCACTGGCAGAAGTGTAAGGATTCATTCCACGAGCTTAGTTTTGTAGGGGGGTGTGAAATTTGAGCCTTGAAAGCTAGTAGCGAGAGCTTGTCTATCTCGCTTCCTCCTCTAGCTAATGACAAGGAGAAAGAGTGTTGAATTATTTGAAAGGAAAGAAACCACAATATGAATGAACTCATGCTTGGAAGCTTCAGTTTCAATGGGGTCTTACAGATTTTAAGTTGAGATCAAATGGCTTGCTGCGATGCTCTATGGATCAAACATTAAATAGGAAAGTAAGGAATATTCCTTACATCCTTAAGATGCTTTCAGACTCAGTGAGAACCTTTTTCAGATTCATCAACCAACATTTGATCCCCACATTGGTTTTAAGTCAACTAAGGTTAAATTGGTTCAAGAAATTAATGTTAATGAGTTTCCATTTTCACAACCCCTTGAAGACGTTTTCGAACGTCAGACATGATATCGAATAGGGTACAATTTTCAAAGTCGATAAGAAGGTTCCTTCTTGTTTTTTTGTTTGTTTTTTCCCCTCTTAAAGACTATTTTTTTTTCATTGTGGAAATTAAAGTCCAACACATGACAATGTTTCACTCTTAATGTTTTTCTTTAATTTTTACATTTTATTGATTTTAAAATAATATTATCAATTAAGCCAATGAATTCATCACTTCACAACAATAGTACATGATCAATCCAGATAATAAAAACTTTTAATGGAAACTTACTACACTACCTGTGTGTTAATTTTAATTTCCTTTTAAAAAATCTTTTAATGGATTGTAAAATAAGCGCATGTTTCTAAAGTATACCCATCATCGTTCACTTTCCAAGTCAAGATCAACTCATAAATTAATTATATGAGAAAGGATTTATAAATTCCACAACCACAAATCAAACCTATATAATTACCACTTTTTATTATTATTATTATGTTTTTATATAATTTTAAATCCGCTCAGTCTCTTAAATATATTCAGTCAATTTTTACTCAATCTTTTATAATTTTTAGATATTTTATATTTATTAGATGTATAATAGTTTTTCTAACACTCTCCTCTATTTAGTATTTATAATCATTTTCTTTTATGTCATCTAATATTATATTTTAAGATATTTTATGAATTGTTGGGTCAGAGAATGGCCCTCGTTCAAAGTTTTATTCTTAAATTGCTACATGACGTTCGTCTTGGAATATCCTTTTCATGTATCAAATTTCCGACACTTATGTTACATCAACCACTTGCATATATGCATCGGGTAAGCAAGTGAAGCTCAAAATATGATGGCAGAGGTAGGCAGGAAGACATAACAATGACCACATCAGAGTATGCATCAGGTAAGCAAAATTTGAGTTCTTATGTACTCCTATAAAAAAAGAACATTCAATTGCTTCAAGAGAATCAATGATAGACTTCACATATTGAAAATAATCACTTATTGAGTGTGTGCCCTTAGAGGCTAATTTGTTGAAATTAGATTTCAAGTGCATATATCTTGATGTCACGTTGTCAAGAAATAGTTTTTCAATAGCAACCCAAGTATCACGGGCATAGAGAGAAATTCCAGGGAAGATGAGATGCTTAAGAATCTTTGATGACAGTATTTATCCAAGAAACAACAACATGATTAACTTGCTGCCAAATAGCAAAATATGGATTGACAGTAGGTTGTCTAGAAGTTCTAGTAATGAATTGAGAAGTAGTAAGAGTGCCATCAACACGATCATAAACCCTATGGTAGTGAATAATATTTGTGAAAGATTTTGCCAAGTAAGAAAGTTAGTATTATAGAATGTATATATCTGAATAGGAAATTAATTTAGGATTATTCCAATGTTCTAATCCCTACAGTTACTACCGTGTTCTGCCACATATATATAAATAGAAAAGGTTGGCCAAGGCACAACCTAAGCCATTCTATTATTCTCAACTTGGTATCAGAGCCCTAAACAAATTAAAACACTTTCTCTTTTCTTTGTTATGGACTTCTCATCCCAGCCACAAGCTACCTCCTTCTCTGCAGCATCGGCAGTGTCGACTTCCTCTTCTACCACAGCCCATGCCTCCTCCAATGCCTCTGTTCTACCGTGGCCACAGCCTACAGATGGTGGCCATGCCCACTTTAACCCAACCAATTCTCCTCTGCTACAACCTTCTTCTACTGTTGTTACTGCAGAATTCTGCCGCCAACATTGTCTCCCTCTCCCACACTCACCAAGTCATCTCTCTTAAGCTAACAAACACCAATTATCTATATTGGCGAATGCAGATGAAGTTGTATCTCCTAGTCCAAGGAGTTTTCGGATTTGTTGATGGTTCAAACTCTTGTCCCAGCCCACATGTTCTTGCTGTTGATGGTACCTCTCTTCAAGTAAATCAGTTCTTTCTTCGTTGTAAACAACAAGACCAACTAATTCTAAGTGCTCTGCTTTCTTCGTTATCCATGAAAGTTCTCCATCTTGTTGTTGACTGCCAAACTTCAAGTTCTGTTTGACGCAAACTTGAGCAAGCTCTAGCTTCCACATCCAATTCGTGTATTATGCAACTTCATAGCTCCCTTCAAAATATCCGACAAGGTAATGAGTCGGTAACTCAGTTTATGCAAAATGTTAAGGCTTTATTTGATGAATTAGTCGTTGTTGGTCGACCGATATTGCCAGAGGATTTCAACCTATAAATGTTTCGGTTTCGTGGTCTTCAATGAGAGTTTAAGGACTTCGTAACAAGTCTTGCGACCAAAGCAGAGCCTCTCTCGTATGCTGATGTTCATAGTCATCTTTTAACACATGAATTCCTTCACAAAACGTCCCTTTCATCCATGAGGTCTACTGTCGTCAATACACCTCTGCTGCCCACGCCCAACACCCCTCTTGCAGTCTTCTTGATGCAACCATATTATTCAATAGTTTCACCCACATTTAACTAGTGTTTTGCCTATGTTTTATATATATAATGCCTTGATATTCTTTGTTTTATGTTTTGAAGGCAATTTTGGATGAAAGATGCAAAAAGGAGTAAATTGGAGATAATTAGCAGATTTGACCTTCAATCGATGTTTTGTGCAGAGCGTGAGCTCTAGAGGTTTAAATGAAGTGATTCTAGTGGCATTAAAAAGGTAACATCCATACCTTTATAGACATCTAAGGCAAGAAAATAAAATAAGGAAGAGCATGGATGTCATATTGACCTTCGGCCATTCCAACTTGAATATCCGGAGCTACAGAAGTCTAATTGATGCAAACTCAATTTTTTTGGATTCATGAATCAAAGTTCTATAAACGCTTCAAATTTCAGCCAAAATCGATGTCATATGAGGGAGATATGATTTTTCAAAGATGACATCTGAATTCTACCAGCAAATAGGCTTCGTGAAGAAATGAGTCCAAATTACGTTCCGAAGCATCTAAACCGATATCCAAGTTTTTATTTCAGCAATTTAGCTCCTCTAAGTCAAAGCTTGAAGATTTCATGCAAGGCTATTTCTCCTTTTTTAGGAAAATAGTTATTGAAGTACTTAAATGTAAACAGTCTACTTAATGAAGGACTATTTTGTAAAATAGAGACCTAGGGTTTCCTAGGATATAAAAAGAATGAGAGAAGAGAAGGGGGGCAGCCAGCCAAGAAGAGAAAAACGCCCATTTCCTCTAAGAAACCCTAAATTATGCATTCTTGCTTCTTTTTGATTAGTTGTTCAACAAACATGCAAGGCTAAACACTTTTTCTTGGTTGTAAGGACATGGAAACCTTCGGATTTCAAGAACTGTGAGATTTATTTTACCTTTTCTTTTCAGTTTATATGATGAATATGTTTGTTCTCCTATGCTTATTTTTCCTATGATTGTTTATTTTAATTGCTAGAGCGGACTCTAAGTTATTATTGTAGACAATCTATTGCTAAGTTTGATATCAAAACCGGAGTTGTGGTATATGAACTTGTGAAGCAACTGAGTTTAATAATTGTGGCGGATCTACGTTATTAATCTTAGGGAGAACATTCAATCAAATCAAACATAGACTGCGGACAGTTATGTTTTCTTGATTAATCAACTTATCTAGTTCTTAAGGCTACCACTGAATTAAATTACTAGTGCGGACACTGTGGTTGTTTGATGGTTAGGGTTAGTTATACGGCGGATCCGTTAACTAACCAATGCTAAGAAGAGATAAATATTCAGAATATAAATTGATGTTTTGTTTCCATGATCAGTTCTGATTTCTGTAGGTGGATGTGTGCTTGTGACCAAGGTTTGTTCTCTTGATAATTTTCTGATTTTATTAAATTTCATTTGATAGTTTTCTGTTTTCTTTTGCTTTAGCCTAGATAACATCCAACCCCCCCCCCCCCAAATTGAATATCATCTAGCATAAAAATCTAACTTGAATCTTCCTCGTGGGATCGACCCCTTGCTTGCTCTATACTATCTTGTGTGTTGTATTTGAAGTTAGGGTAATTAATTTGTGCGACCGCGACATCGCAACAAATTTTGGCGCCGTTGCCAGGGAAGTAATTTTAGTTGATTCTTGTGCTTGTACTGTTATTTTTATTTGCTGTGATTCAAAAAAAAAAGAGATAGAATTTTTGCTGGCGACAATACTGTTCACTTGCGGCAGCGGTACTGTTAAAAACAGAGTTTTTGGTGGAATTAGGTATCGGCCTTTTTTTTCCTAAAGGGAAACGATGTTCTGAACAGGACTAGTGATTATTCACTAGCCCCACCCTATCAAGGCCAAATTCCGCTTTTTTCTAGGGTTTTTAGGCAGTTTTAGTTTTCTAGCGTAGGATTTTAGTACAATTTGCATTGTTTTCGATATCTTGTGTGGTTGGTTTCTTTTGAGTTTTCTTGATGATTTATGCCAGTAACCCGCTCTACTAATCAAAGTCAAGTGCAGTTGGATCTCGAAATAGAAAAAAATTTACGTAGGTTACGAAAGGAAGCTCGCCTCAACACCATGGATGTTGCACGACAACAAACATTGAAGGAGCTTGCTGCTCCTAACGTGGAAAATCAGCCATTGTGCATAAACATCGACAATAATGTAAACTTCGAGCTCAAATTTGGTTTTATCATTTACTACCAACATTCAATGGTCTTGCAGGTGAAGATCCTCATACTCATCTCAAGGAGTTCCATATGGTTTGTGGTGGCATGAAACCGAATGGAGTTGACGAAGAACAAGTTAAGTTGAAAGCTTTCCCTTTCTCTTTAAAAGGGGCAGCAAAGGCATGGTTTTTCTCTATTCTCCCAGGTTCTATTGAAACTTGGAATGCCATGAAGAAGATTTTCCTTGAGAAGTATTTCCCAGCATCTCAAGTTGCCAACATAAGGAAAGAAATATGTGGGATTCGACAATCTCATGGAGAGACACTTTCCGAGTATTGGGAAAGATTTGAGCAATTGTGCATTCAATGCCCTCATCATTAAATACCTGATCGACTGCTCATTCAATATTTCTATGAAGGATTGATGCCTACTGACCGTAGTATCATTGATGCTGCAAGTGGAGGGGCATTGGTAGATAAGACACCTGAGGCTGCACGCCAATTGATCTCAAACATGGCAGCCAACTCGAAACAGTTTGGCACTCGTGGAGACTTCGAAAATAAACAAGTATATGAGGTAAGTATTTCTAACCTTGAGAATAAAGTTAATGATCTTACTTCTCTTGTGCGTTCTTTGGCTTGTGGCAATGTACAGCAGGTGAAAGTTTGTAGCATATGCTCCTTACAAGGACATGCTTCAGATATGTGCCCAACAATGCAAGAAGATTACATTGAACAGGGTAATGCAGTTGATGGAGCATTCAATGGACAACCTCAGCGTAAGTATGATCCTTTTTCCCACACATACAATCCTAGATGGAGAGATCATCCCAACCTACGATATGGGAACCAGCCTCAACAAGGCAATCAAGGTCGACAATTCCATCCCCATGGATTTCAATCCCAACAGAATTATCAAGCAAGACAGCCCCCTCCATTCACAAACTCCAATGTTATGGGGTCATCATCCAATGATGATCTTCGTGAGATGATGAAAACTTTGGCTTCTAACACTGTGACCTTGCAACAAAATGTCATGTCTTGTCAACAGGAAACAAGGTCAAGTATTCATAACTTGGAGAAGCAAATGGGGCAAGTAGCTTCAAGTGTGGGGAAATTGGAAGCACAAATAAATGGAAAGTTGCCCTCTTAAGCATTGAATCCAATAGAGAATGTTAGTGTGATCATGCTACGAAGTGGGAAAAACTTGAAGAGAAAAGGTCAAAACAAATTGAGATGGAGGAAGAAGAAGAGATAGAAATCGAATTAAGTACAAAGAACGAACATCCTCCTCCTCTACAAACTGAAACATCGACCAACACTCTAAAGGTAACTCCTCACTCAATGAATTCCAGTTTTAAAACAATTCCACCCTTTCCTGTGAGTTCTTATAGGTCAAATAAAGAGGGCAAAGAAAAAGAGATTTTAGAGATTTTCAAGAAAGTAGAACTCAACATTCCTTTGCTTGATGTTATCAAGCAAATTCCTAAGTATGCCAAATTCTTGAAGGATTTGTGTACCACCAAGAGAGCTTTCAAACTGAAAGGTAATGAAATGGTAAGTATGGGTGAAGTTGTATCTGCTGTTGTTCAAAAGAATATGCCTTTGAAGCAAAAAAAACTCAGGTGCGTTTACTATCCCATGTGTTATTGGTAATGCTAGTTTCAAAACGACCTTGTGCGATTTAGGTGCATCCATTAGTGTTATGCCCAAACATGTTTATGATTCTCTTAGTCTTGAGCCTTTGAATAAAACAAGCATTGTAATACAACTTGCGGATCGTAGTTTTGTTTACCCACTTGGTGTGATAGAAGATGTCCTAGTCAAGATTGATAGTTTGGTCATTCCATGCGACTTTTATATTCTTGTTATGGAACATGATTCTTGTGATTCATCAAACAACACTCCTATATTGTTTGGGAGACCATTCTTGAAAACTGCCAATACAAAGATTGATTGTGGTAAGGATACTTTGTCTATGGAAGTAGGAGATGAAAAGATTGAATTTAATTTTCATGATGTAATGAAATATCCTTATAGCAATGTTTATTCTATCACATGCTATGACCAAGTTGATAAGTGTGTGCAACAAGTTTTTGATTTTGACTGTGAGAATGGATTAAGCGTAGCTTTGAGCGATGACTATGATTTTACCAAGATAGAAAAGATTGAGAGGCATGTATATGTTCCCCGAAACGTGCATGACTCGGCATTGGATTTGCAAGCTTTCCAAATTGTCCTCCATGATGCAGGAGTCATTTACCTCATCACAGACAGTGAATGGGTGGCGCCTATCCTTTTGGTGCCTAAAAAGATTGGAATTACGTTGGAAGAAATACAAAATGATACTTATGAGAATGCAAGGATTTACAAAGAAAAGACTAAGAGTCTCCATGACCGAATGATTACAATTGAAATTACAAGTTTAGAAACCAACAAAGTACTCAAGGTCAGTGGGCATCGCTTGAAACCTTTCTATGAAGGTTGGATGGCAGAATTCACCGCTTCTACGGAGTTAGCTGAACCAATCTATGAAGAATGAGCAAGCAACATGTCGAGCCAATGACATAAAACAAAAACGCTTACTAGGAGGCAACCCAACACAAAAAGAAAAAAAACAGATTTGCTTTCTTTTCCTTTATCTTTTATTTTTTGCATTTTACTTTATTTTTGTCATTCTCCAATATTCCTTTTCTTTTATTTCAACATTGAGGACAATGTTGTGTTTTAAGTGTGGGGGTATTGGGAGAATGTTGGTTTTCTAATTTTGGTTTTCTTTGTTATTTTTCAAAAAAAAAAATATGTTTGATCTTTTGAACTCCCATTGGTTTTTGAGAATATGAGTATTATGTATGAGAATTAGTTGAGATAGATGAAGATATAAATCAAGTGAAGGAGTGTGCTTGCAAGTTTTAAGGTTTAATTGGTTTAGGGATTGACTTTGAGAATATGCCATGTTGACTTTATAGTGTTATACCAATGTAAGCTTTTGAGCCTTCAACATTATATTCTTTGATTGTGCCTTCTTTCAATGATATGTATCGCTAGAACTTGCTTCATATCTTGTTGAGATTACATTCATATTACATATATACATGAAGATGATAAAGGCATTAGGAATTTTAACCACTTGAGCCAAAAAGTCAACCTAAAGCATATTAACCTTAGTGAGCCCCTTTTGAGCTTTATCTTTTCTTTGCTTTATCCATGTATAAGCCTTAACTTTTTATATGTTTTCCTTTTCCCCTGGCCAAGGATTAGTAGAGCATATACTTATGATATCTCATGGAATTATGGTTGGAAATTATATGAAAAGAAAGAAGAAGTGATGCTTGATGAAAAGATGGGCAAAGTTGCCACAGGTAAAAAAAAAGGAAATAAAAAGAAAAAAAAAGAAAAAGAAAAAAGTGTTCTTTTATGTTCTTAAGATTTTATATTGAAAAAGCTATCAAAAGAAGTTAAGCATTGGTAATTAAAGATGAAAAATTTATGTGCTTTGATGGAATATCTTGTTTGAAATATCATTTTTCAGAATGCTCTACTTTCTTTAGTTTGAACCTTTTATTTTACTCTCTTTTACCTCACCTTAACCTTAGCCCCATTACAACCAGAAATTAAGACCTTTTGATTCATGCATTGTTTGTAATATGTTAGTAATGGAGATGAGATTGAACAGTAGGCTTATGGTAGAACATATTCATTGATTGAATTTGAGAGATTTAAACACATAAGCTTTAAACATGTGATTGTTGGAGTGTATATCAATGAGAGGACCTATCACTTTGGCATGTCATAGATTTCATTTAAATCCCGATGATTAATTAAGTTTTGAAGTTTGCATGTAAATAAATTCATGAAAATTTATACTCTTTATCCTTCTTAATTGTGTTCTTGTTTATAATGCATATATTCTTGGATATTGATGGGAGATTAGAAGCTTAGTCATAGTGATTTCATTTAATTTAACCTCAATTTGGTTTTACCTATCCTTTCTCGAGGACGAGCAAGAGCTAAGTGTGAGGGTATTTGATGCAACCATATTATTCAATAGTTTCACCCACATTTAACTAGTGTTTTGCCTATGTTTTATATATAAAATGCCTTGATATTATTTGTTTTATGTTTTGAAGGTAATTTTGGATGAAAGATGCAAAAAGGAGTAAATTGGAGATAATTAGCAGATTTGACCTTCAGTCGATGTTTTGTGCAGAGCGTGAGCTCTAGAGGTTTAAATGAAGTGATTCTATTGGCATTAACAAGGTAACATCCATACCTTTCTAGACATCTAAGGCAAGAAAATAAAATAAGGAAGAGCATGGAAATAGCAGCCTTCAAAGTCAAATCTCGCAATCTGCCAATGTTGACCTTCGGTCATTCCAACTTGAATATCCGGAGCTACAGAAGTCCAATTGATGCAAACTTAATTTGTTTGGATTAATGAATCAAATTTCTATAAACACTTCAAATTTCAGCCAAAATAGATGTCATATGAGGGAGATATGATTTTTCAAAGATGACATCTGAATTCTGCCAGCAAATAGGTTTCGTGAAGAAATGAGTCCAAATTACGTTCCGAAGCATCTAAATCGATATCCAAGTTTTTATTTCAGCAATTTAGCTCCTCTAAGTCAAAGCTTGAAGATTTCATGCAAGGCTATTTCTCCTTTTTTAGAAAAATAGTTATTGAAGTACTTAAATGTAAACAGTCTACTTAATGAAGGACTATTTTGTAAAATAGAGACCTAGGGTTTCCTAGGATATAAAAAGAATGAGAGAAGAGAAGGGGGGCAGCCAGCCAAGAAGAGAAAAACGCCTCTTTCCTCTAAGAAACCCTAAATTATGCATTCTTCCTTCTTTTTGATTAGTTGTTCAACAAACATGCAAGGCTAAACACTTTTTCTTGGTTGCAAGGACATGGAAACCTTCGGATTTCAAGAACTATGAGATTTATTTTACCTTTTCTTTTCAGTTTATATGATGAATATGTTTGTTCTCCTATGCTTATTTTTCCTATGATTGTTTATTTTAATTGCTAGAGCGGACTCTAAGTTATTATTGTAGACAATCTATTGCTAAGTTTGATATCAAAACCGGAGTTGTGGTATATGAACTTGTGAAGCAACTGAGTTTAATAATTGTGGCGGATCTACGTTATTAATCTTAGGGAGAACATTCAATCAAATCAAACATAGACTGCGGACAGTTATGTTTTCTTGATTAATCAACTTTGTTGTAACCCATTTTTGGGTCCCCTACAAAATATGTATATAAATATATATATATATATATATATATATATATATATATATATATAGCCAAAGGAGGTTAAGAAAAATAACAGGAGGCAGAAGCGCTCAGAAAATTGTCGGAAAATTGGTCAATGAGGTTAAAAATACAAAGATCGGATTTTTGACAGTATATTCTTGAAGGAGGAGAGCCCTGTTGAGAAGGAAAATTTGAAATTTGAGGAGAAAAGCCCAAATTTGGATGTTTATGGATTTTTAAATGATTTTATAGGGGATTTAATTGCAAGAAAAATTGATTTTTAAGTCAATTCAGGCTTTAATTGGAAGAAATTTAAGTTCTGGGGCCAAAATATATTTTTTAGGAATTTATTAGGTCAAATCAGGGGCTTAATTGCATAAATATTGAAGTTTAAGGGCCAATTAGGGACTTAATTGAAGAAATCTGAAACCAGGGACCAAATTGGAGAAGGCGCGCAAGTAGAGGGTTTGGAATTAATTGATTCAGGGGCCTAATTGAAGAAATTGGAAGTTTATTGATCAATTAAGGGCCCAATTGCATAATTCAGAGGCCAAGGACCAAAGTGAAAAATGCGGCCAAATATAGGGACGGGATTCGAATTCGGCAGGGATGCAATTGAAGGGACAAAAGATGATTGAGGGCTGATTTGGACTTTGGCGCGTTCTGGCGCCACATTTAAATGAAACGGCGCGTTTTCTCCAAAACGACGCCGTTTCATCCATTAAAAAAAAAAAAAAAAAGAAGAGGGCAGAACGGTGTCGTTTTGAACGACACTGTTCATCTTTCTTCTTCCCCCCGAAACAGGCAGCGGGGAAGAAGGAAAAAGGAAAAAGAAGAGCCCACCGACCGAACACAATGGCCGACCACCCACTGCGCACCACCCACCGAACCTGGGCAGTCGTGCCCAATGGCCGACTGCTACCCATGAGAGCCGAAAAAAAAGCCACTCACTTGGCTCTATAAATAACACCAACACAGCAGCAACAAGGGGGGAGAAGGGGAAGAAAAGGAGGAGGAGAGGGAAGGGACCCGAAAGAGGGAGAAAGAAAAAAACAGAGGGGAAGAAGAACGAAAAAAACAGAGGAAAGAAAAACAGAGGAGAAGAAAAAGGCAGAAAAAAAAGAAGCAGGAGAAGGAGAGACCGAAAGGGAAGGGAAGAGAGAAGAAGGAGAGAGAAGGAAGAGAGGGGCGAACCAAAAAGAAGAGAAGAGGAAACGGAGAGAACGGACCGAACCGTTGGAAACAGCCGCAGCGCCGCTTGGAGCCGCCGTCCGTGAGCCACGACACCGCCACCGGCCTCCGCCACAGCACCGCCAGAAACGCAGCAAGCCGCCGCCTGCTCCGCGCCAGGTAATTTTTCTTCTCCTCCGTTGCTGCATTTGGTGTTGTTTCCTGCATGCAGAACGAATAACGTTCTGCATGCAGGAGGGTGGGGGGGAAAATAATTCCCCCCGCCAGCATTGTTGCTGGGCCAGGCTGGTCCTGGCCCAGCCTAATCTTCTGGGCCGGGTCCGGCCCAGAAGAAAGTAATAGTTTTTTTTGGGCCGAAATCGGCCCAACACTTGGGGCTGAGACCGGCCCAACCCAGTTGGTTGGGCCGGCCCAGCCCGATTTAATATTATATATATTATATATTATATTATATTATATTATATTATATATATATATATATATATATATATATGAAAAAAGATTTGAGAAAATTCTGCAAAAATTATTAAAAAATATGTTTCTTTTTCTGTAATTTTATTATTGTATTTTGACCAACATTGGTTTGTATTTTTATACTGTAAAGATACAAATCCGGTATTAAAATACCCGGTTTTCGTCAAAGCGTCAAAGATTTTCAACAAAAAAATGTCTTTTACTTTCCAAAAATTTCCTAAATATCTTTAAAAATATTGTTGATTTTTCTGCATATTTTTATCAAAATGAATTAATATTTGGTTGTATTTTCTATACCGTAAGAATATCAACTCAGTATTAAAATACCCGATTTGCGTCAAAACATCAAAAAAAATATATATACATAATTAAAAAATGTTTTGTTTTAAAATACGGCCTAGTCTCTCCAATATATATATATAAATATTATAACATCATATTTTCATACAAACAAAAGAAAATTTCAAAAACAATATATGTATTATGCATGCATTTTGGCTTTAATAACCGGTTTATTCAAGCCATGAGAACTAGGCCAATATTTCAAAAATTCTAAAAAAATCTTTTTGTTTTATTTTCAGATTTGGGATTATGAATTTATATATAAAATTTTTTTTTTCCTGATATTAAAAATATGGTTTTTTGTCATAGACATTAGAACGGTTAAGTTTTACCCGATAAGATAAGGACCTCCTTATTGAGGAGGACTTTTCTTGAACCATAGAAGGGTCAACAACTAGAAAACACAACGAGACCTTGAATTTTATCAGACAAAATAAACAATGCAGCTTACCTTAGGTAGGGCGTATTTGGGGTGCTAATACCTTCCCTTTACGCAACCAGTCCCCGTGCCCGAGCTCTGAGACCAGTTAGGGTTCCTAGTGACCAAAATACTAGGTGGCGACTCCCACACCATTTTTTCATTGATAAGAGACAACGAATTCCTTGTCTCCCTATATTTACCAGATATATATACCCCCCACTACACACACCCTGAGGGTGGACGATCGCCGCGACGTCGCGCACCCCGCGACAGAATGGCGACTCCACTGGGGAGCTTGTGGACTAAGCTTTGTTTTTTGTCTGATTTATTTGTGTTTTCATGTGTTATTGTTAATTTACCTTTCCTTTGGTTATTTGCTTATATGCTTTAAATATGTTTACGCAATATTGTTCATGCATTTGTATAGAACTGTTTCATGCATTTGTATAGAACTGTCACATGCATCACATATTTTGATTATTGAGAGCACATACAAACTTTAAGTTAAGTGGGGGACTAGCAGCTTACCTTACGACTTTTAGTCAAGGTTTAAGTTTGTGTAAACCCCAACTCTTCGCTGAGTGCTTAGACTGGGAATGGTTGGTACATGTGCCATCTCATTGCCTACAAGCCCCCATATTGCCTCCACGAGGGCAATCACTGGGACAGCAAGAGACCCTTTTAGAGACTGAATAGCTAACCTACCCTCGTCAAGCACAAAAGATTTAGAACCGGCTATAGGGTGTATGCTCCACAAAATACATTTTGCATAAAACAATCTAAACCATAAAGCATTTGGTTTTCAGGACTTTTGAAACGATAAGATGGCCATCATTACCAAATTTTCTACTGTGGAATATGGGCAGAATTCTGAATTGTCACAATTATCAGAAGGAAACTGCTCTAGATATGATGCAAGGAAGCTTCCAGTAGTCAAAGATCTGAATTGCGTAGCATATGAGATGAAGAAAATATTGGGCCATAGTCAGAACATTGATGAGGCAGCATTTTTTGGGAAGTATGGGCGATTGTTAGAAATTGCAAGGATAGAAGTATTGAACCCAGCAATCAAAGCCTTGATTAATTTTTGGGATCCCGATTACAGATGCTTTTCCTTTGGAAATGTGGATTTGTGTCCCACTATAGAGGAGTATGGAATGTTGATGGAGTTTCCCAAACACCTACACCGGGTTTACTTTCCTTTGAGAAATGACAAGGTGATTCCTGAGTTGTTGAAATTATTGAAGATTCCACATCTGAGCAGATTTTTAGAGAAGAATGGCAGCGGTTTAAAGTGAAAATTTTTGGAAGTTGAATTAGAAAGGAAAAAAGAACAATATGACTCAGTGCTGGAAAGAGACAGGTTAATCGCTCTGCTGATCTATGGTCTTGTGTTGTTTCCAAGCTTAAAAGGGGTTATAAGTCTAGAAGCTGCTGCTGCATTCGTGGAATATGAAAATACTCATGTCAACCCTACAACGGCCATATTAGCTGAGACTTTGCTGACCCTCAACCATTTTAGAAAGACGGGGAAAGGCGCAGTAAGATGTTGTACTCAGTTATTATACATCTGGATCGTGAGCCATGTCGAAACCAAGAAGCCGATCTTTAATAATTTTTGGTGGTTTAACCAAAAACCCTTGAAGATAGTGGAGGAAGAAGAATGGGGAATCCTGGGTGATCAAGGTTGGATGGAAAAACTGCAAAAGTTACCTAGTAGCAGCTTTAGTTGGAAGGCCCCCTGGGTTAAATCAGTTGATGTCATAGTAAGTTGTGGACAAAAATGCTGGGTACCCTTAATTAGGATTACAGGTTATGTCAGCTATGCTCCGGCTCTGGTGATAAGACAGTTAGGTGGCATACAACACATCCCAAGAACTGAGGGACTTGCTGAATTTTTCGGGTTTTTCAAGGATCAATCCGCGAGAGAAGTTCTTGAAACCATCAAACAAGATTGGTGCCATTTGACTATGATTCAAAAGGAGTCAGAAAGCTTGAGAGACCCGAGCTCAAGTGAAGGATATGAAAGGTGGAGGAATTTGACCCCGATTGCCGCTCCGAAAAAGCCATGTCCAGAAGATGGGCCTTCACGAATTGAAGAAGGGTCATTGAAAAGAAAAAGGGTCAGTAATGAGGAAGACCTTATGGAGCAATTAGAAAGGCTCCAAATAGAATTGGGGAAGAGCAAGGGAGATAAAGCAGCATTAGAAAGGATGATGATGGAAGGAGATAAAAGCAGAGTGTTTCTAAACGAACAGCTCGAAACCAGAGATGCGAAAATAGGGGTGTTAGAGTTGCAATTGAGCAAAAGAAAGGTTGTAATAGAAGAATCTGAGAAAGAAAAAGGAAAACTGATTTTAGATTGGATGCAAAGCAGCTCTGAATTGGAGGCATTGAAAGCCGACTTCAACGGATATCAAGAGAATGTCGAGGACAAATTCTTGCATGTTCAAGCGGAGTTGTTGGACCGAATTGAGAAGTATGATGAGTTAAACAAGAAATATGTGATGATAGAGAGTCACCTAGCTGAATTACAAGAGTTCGGAAGAAAGGGGAATAAAGAGGAGGTTTTGAAGGCAGATTTGGCAGCTAAGAAAATTGAAATTAGAACGTTGAAGGTGAAGTTTGACAAAGAACGAGAAAAGGTGAAACAGTTGACCAAAAAGTTGGAAGTTTCAGAAAAACATAAAGAACAGATCGACACCAACAACCATACCTTGAATCGTAACAACATGTTGCTTATAGAGAAGATGGCCAAAGTAGATGAGCAAATGGATGAAGCTGCCATTCACGCACGGATTATAGCCAATGCTCGAAGGGTAGGAAGGGATATTTTTCGTTATCGACGAAGCTTAGCTGAGACGGACGCCTTCTTAGAGAAAATTGAGAATCGAGGTCTCGCTTTCCTACCAGTGGCTAGAGATATGAATGAAGAGGAAGATTGATGTATTTTTCTTTTTCGTTATCGACGAAGCTTGGCTGAGACGGACGCCTTCTTAGAGAAAATTGAGAATCGAGGTCTCGCTTTCCTACCAGTGGCTAGAGATATGAATGAAGAGGAAGATTGATGTATTTTTCTTTTTTTATTTTGTACCATTTTTTTTTTCAAGAGATTGTATTAGCCAATATTAATGAAAAGGGGCTTTGACCCATCTTTTGTAAAAAAAATATATATAAGCCTACCAAAGCAGCAGCTTGAGCAGAAACTACTCCTGATAAGGAACGCGACAAAAAGAGTCCATGCCCATTACACGAGGAATGTTGGCCATCGATCGTTTTTAAAAAAAAAAGAAAAAAAAACTCATATTTACATATGCATTCATACATTGTTTCTTTATCATACATTCATTTACATTTCTCCATGCATCCCAGACCGTGAAACATAGGTCCCACATCCAAAATCCACAACACCCGGTCTCGAGCAAGAATGGAGAACGAAGAGAGAGCTCACTTAGAATCGCATTATCAGACCGAGTTGGAGTCCGTAAAGAATGAAGTTTCTCGGCTAACCGACTTACTGGAGCAGCTTCTAAGAGCTAAGAATGGGGAGGGAACATCAGCACAACAGCTTGAAGGAGCACCAGCAGTTCACATTCCTCAAACATCTCAAAACCAGGGGGCAAACTCGGCCAATGGGCAGCAGTTTGTGCCTATTACTCCTATTCTACCAACTCATGCTCCAGTCACTGTTGACTTAACAGCAGAAGGAACCCCGGATAATAGGTCTCCCAGTCTGATGGACCAGAACAAGTTGTTTGCTTTGGAAGAAAGATTAAGGGCAGTTGAGGGTAATGATTGGTTTGACCCTATGCGAGCAGCTGAAGTGTGTCTGGTACCAAACATCGTGGTACCAAAAGATTTCAGGATACCAGAGTTCATTAAGTACACTGGTTTGGAATGTCCAAACACTCACCTTTGTTCCTACTACAATAAAATGGCAGAAGTGATCCGCGATGATAAGTTGCTAATCTATTTCTTTCAGGATAGCCTCTCAGGGTCCGCTTTGAGTTGGTACATGAGGTTAGATAGTGTCAAGATCAGAAGCTGGAGAGACTTGGTGGAGGCTTTCCTCAAACAGTACAAGTTCAACATGGAATTCGCTCCTGATCGAACAAGTCTAATGGCAATGGAGAAAAGGAGCCAGGAGTCGGTAAGGGCTTATGCGCAAAGATGGAGGGATGAGGCCATGCATGTCCAACCCCCTTTGATAGAAACAGAAATGGTGAGCTTGTTTGCCAATACCTTCAAGGCACCTTATTATGAGCACCTAATGGGTAGCTCCTCTCAACATTTCTATGATGCGGTACGCATAGCTGAGAGGATAGAACAAGGGATTAAAGCTGGGCGAATAGCAATGCCAGTAGAAAAGAAGGGTTTTATTGGAAGAAAGAGGGAAGGTGATATTAACCACTTGGAAGGCGGGTATAGGGGCAAGAAAGTAGATTCCCACAATCCACAAGTACCTACCTCTCAATTCTCACACATGAACTTTAACCAACCTTTTTCCCCTAATCGAACAAATAACCAGTCAAACCACCAAAATCACTACCAAAGACCCTATATGAGATACCCTTCAGAACAACTACCGCCACTACCCATGCCTTTGAAGGACATGTACGCCAAACTATTGAGCATTGGGCACATCGCTCCTATCCCTACACTACCATTACAACCACCATTCCCAATTTGGTACAAGCCCGAGTTGACTTGTGAGTATCATGCGGGTAATCCCGGGCATGGGATTGAAACCTGTTACGCTTTCAAGAAAAGATTGTTGGAGCTTATTAAGATAGGATGGGTATCCTTTGAAGACAAGCCCAACATTAATTCAAACCCGTTGCCTAAACATGCCTCAAGCAGTAGTGGAATAGGCATGATAGAGGTGGGAAATCAATGCAAGATGTTGAAGGTGTCTATGGAAAAAATGTACGACATGTTAATACGATCAGGATTTCTAGAGGCGAATGTAGGAAGCCATCTGGCGGGAGGTGATTATTGTGAGTTTCATGGAAGAAATGGACACCATATTGAAGATTGCATCGAGTTTCGTGAAAAGATTGCAAGAATGTTAAAAATGGGGCAATTGAGAATTGAACCCATGGAGAGCAGGGGTGAGGTGAGCATGATGGAAGGTCAAGATGAGATGACAGGAGTATGCAGGATCCAACAAACAGCTAATGGGCCCCCAAGGTTAATCTTGGTCAAACCATCCTGCATCAAAGGGGATCACAATGCCATGCCTTATAATTATGGTTATACCTCCAACGTTCGAGCTCCTCTTCCTTTGTTCCAGACGGAGATAAGTGGTTTGACCAGGAGTGGTCGTTGCTTTACGCCCGAGGAGTTAAGGAAGGCGAAAGGCAAAGAAGTGGTAGATCTGGACAAAGCACTAGAAGTTAATAAGCCGGTAACGGAAGAGGAGTCGAATGAATTCTTAAAGTTGATCAAGCATAGTGAATATTGCATAGTAGATCAACTAAAAAAAACTCCAGCTAGGATTTCCCTGATGTCCTTGATACTCAGCTCTGAGCCGCATCGAAACGCCTTGCAGAAGGTACTGAATGAGGCATACGTACCCCAAGACATTGAACACAAAACCATGGAGCATCTAGTGGGGAGGATCCATGCAACTAATTACCTATACTTCACGGCTGATGAACTTGATGCTGAAGGTACCGGACATAACAAGCCCTTATACATTACGGTTAGATGCAAGGACTGCCTCATAGGAAAAGTACTCATTGATAATGGCTCGGCCCTTAACGTGTTGCCAAAACACATTCTGGAAGAAATGCCGATCGATGAATCCCATATAAAGCCGAGTACTATGATGGCCAGAGCGTATGATGGCTCACCTAGGCCAATAATCGGGACTTTAGAAGTGGAGTTGTATGTGGGACCACAATTGTTCCTAGTAACACTTCAGGTTATGGATATCCACCCTTCCTATAGTATGTTGTTAGGAAGACCTTGGATTCACGCAGCGGGGGCAGTAGCTTCGTCATTGCACCAATGCCTGAAGTATATCATGAATGGGATGTTGGTAACTGTCAAGGCCGAGGAGACAGTGTCCATGATAAAGAATGTGGATGTACCTTTTATCGAAGCAAAGGATTGCAAGGATAACAATATCCATGCCTTTGAGATTGTGAACACTGACTGGGTGCCGGAGAACACAGTGTTAAGAAGACCAAAGATCTCAGAAGCAGCAAGGATGGCGAGTCTATGCTTCTTGAACCGCAGGATCCCATTTCAGTATAACCTTATTATCGGGATACCAGAAGGGGTTAGTCCGACAATGATGAAAAATGCTGCTCAAAGATTTGGGTTAGGGTATCAACCCAACCAGGAGGATTATCGGTGGGCTGCAGGTCGAAGAAGGGCAAGAAGGATGGCTAGAATTAAAGGAAGAGAGCTTGAAGAAGAAAAGCTAGAAATCCCTCCCCTTAGCATGTCATTCCCAAAAGCTGCATACATAATGCAACATGATAAAGAAGCCGAAAGCCTTGATCAAGAGCTATCAAACATGAGCATAAATACCTTGGGAGAAAACAAGGTGGAAGAAGATGACATGAAGACGGTAGCAAGAAAGGGAGATGAAGCACTCCCACAACTGACGGTCTACACCATAGAAGAAGTCTCCGCCAAGACCTTTGTGCGCAAGTTGGCTCCGGACGAGAAGTTTCAGAACTGGGTTATCCAAGAAGCTCCAGTAGTTTTTAAAATGTAAACCCACTTTGGTTGTCTTAACATGCTTTTGTCATTGCTTTGTTTGGTTTTTATTTTCTCTCTAGTCGACAATCAAGGCTCAATTGTCAGCTAGATTTCGTGTTTGTCATGGAGCCCACCTTTTTTTTAAATAAATTGTGAGATCATGCACTTTTCACAAATTGCTTTCTTTGTTATGCATTTACACCAAACACTTCCCGCTTTCAGGAATCCTGAAAGCGGATCTCCTACAACATTACATACATTCAGCATCAAGAATAAATGGCCAAACTTGAATGAACATGTGATAACTATGGAAGAAGAAGAGTGGGATGAAAGCAATATCAGTGAATTCACCAGGCTAGTAGAACAACAGGAACAGACTTGGAAACCTGCTGTAGAGGAACTCGAAACCATCAATGTAGGCAGTGATCAGTTCAAGAAGGAGTTGAAAATAGGTACCCTAATTACTTCTGAGCAAAGGATAAAAATGATCGCCCTATTAAAAGAATATTCAGATGTCTTTGCTTGGTCCTATGAAGATATGCCTGGTCTGGATACAAATATTGTAGTACACAAGATACCGTTGGAGGAAGGTTGTAAGCCAGTTAAGCAGAAGCTGAGGAGGGCCCACCCGGATGTTTGGATGAAGGTCAAGACAGAACTCGAGAAGCAATGGGATGCTGGTTTTCTTGAAGTAGTTAGGTATCCACAATGGGTATCTAACATTGTTGTGGTGCCTAAGAAAGAGGGGAAGATTAGAGTGTGCGTGGACTTTCAGAATTTGAATAAAGCTAGCCCAAGGATGATTTTCCTCTACCACACATAGATGTTTTAGTGGACAACGCTGCCCGGAGTTCGACATATTCCTTTATGGATGGTTTTTCAGGATACAACCAGATAAAAATGGCTCTAGAGGATAAGGCGAAAACAACTTTTGTCACACCTTGGGGTACATTCTGCTACAAGGTCATGCCATTTGGATTGAAGAATGCAGGAGCAACCTATCAAAGAGCAATGGTGACTTTGTTCCACGACATGATGCACAAGGAAATTGAGGTATATGTAGACGACATGATTGCCAAGTCTAAAAGGGGAGAGGATCATGTTGAAGTTCTGAAGAAGTTGTTTGAGAGGTTGAGGAAATATGAACTAAGGCTTAATCCTGCAAAATGTTCATTCGGAGTTAAATCGGGCAAGCTGTTAGGATTTGTGGTAAGTGATAGAGGTATAGAGGTGGATCCAGATAAAGTAAGGGTCATCCAAGCCATGTCATCCCCCAAGACGGAGAAAGAAGTAAGAGGATTCTTGGGAAGGTTAAACTACATTGCTCGGTTCATAGCTCAGCTAACAACAACGTGTGAACCTATATTCCGACTACTAAGGAAAAAGAATCCCGGAACCTGGAATGAGGAGTGTGAGGAGGCATTCAATAAAATCAAGCATTATTTACAAAATCCACCCTTATTGGTTCCTCCGGTAGCAGGAAAGCCTTTAGTATTATATCTCACAGTAACTGAAGCAGCCATGGGATGTGTATTAGGACAGCATGATGAAACCGGAAGGAAGGAAAGAGCCATTTATTACTTAAGCAAGAAATTCACTGAATGTGAGTCTAGATACACGGAGATAGAAAGGCTTTGTTGTGCATTGGTGTGGGCGGCAAAGAGGTTGCGACATTATATGTTATACTATACCACTTGGTTAATTTCAAAAGTGGATCCTCTGAGGTATATTTGTAACAAGCCCTTTCTCTCAAGTCGAATTGCAAGGTGGCAAGTTTTATTGGCAGAATATGACATAGTATATATGACAAGGAAAGCCGTGAAAGGAAGTGCAATCGCGGACCATCTGGCCGATAATGCTGTTGAAGACTACGAACCTTTGGATTTTGACTTCCCTGATGAAGATATATTGTCAATAGAGAAAGAAGAAGAGAAGACAGATTGGTGGACGATGTTTTTTGACGGTGCAGTGAATGTATATGGTAATGGGGCCGGTGCGGTAATAATCTCTCCCAATAAGAAACAGTATCCAGTTTCGGTTAAACTGCATTTCGAGTGCACCAACAATACAGCTGAGTATGAAGCTTGTATCCTCGGTTTAGAAGCAGCATTAGAGTTGAAGATAAAGAAGATAGATGTGTATGGAGATTCAATGTTGATTATTTGTCAGGTTAAAGGGGAATGGCAAACCAAGGAGGAAAAGTTGAGGCCGTACCAGGAATACCTATCCACGTTAGCAAAAGAATTTGAAGAAATTAGATTCACCCATCTGGGAAGGGAAGGGAACCATTTTGCGGATGCTTTGGCCACGTTAGCTGCTATGACTACCATTGATCTCAAGTGCAAGGTTCAACCGGTACATATTGACATTAGAAATGACCCAGCTCACTGTTGCTTAGTTGAAGGAGAGATGGACAGACAGCCTTGGTATTATGATATCAAGAACCTTGTGCAAAATCATGAATATCCGGTGGGAGCTTCCAAAACGGATAAGAAAACCTTGAGAAGGTTGGCTATAGACTTCTATTTAGATGGAGAGATTTTGTACAAAAGATCATTTGATGGAACCCTGCTAAGGTGTTTAAATGAGGCAGATGCTAGAAAGGCATTACGGGAGGTCCATGAGGGGATTTGCTCAACCCATGCTAGCGGGCATATGATAGCGAGGAAAATCCAAAGGGCTGGCTATTTTTGGATGACACTAGAGAAAGACTGTATCGACTATGTCAGGAAATGTCATAAATGTCAAGTTTACAGTGACAAGGTCAACATGCCGCCAGCTCCGCTATTTAATCTGATATCTCCTTGGTCGTTTGCAATGTGGGGAATCGATGTGATCGGTCCTGTTAACCCAAAAGCTAGCAATGGTCATAGATTCATCCTCGTAGCTATTGACTACTTCACAAAGTGGGTGGAAGCCAGTTCATATGCCCACGTAACACAGAACGTAGTGAAGCGGTTTATAGAGAAGGATTTGATTTGTCGATATGGTCCTCCAGAAAAGATAGTGACAGATAATGCGCAGAATTTTAATGGCAAAATGATAGCAGAGTTGTGTACTAAATGGAAAATCAAGCATTCAAATTCTTCACCATACCGACCAAAGATGAATGGTGCAGTAGAAGCCGCCAACAAGAACATCAAGAAGATTATTCAGAAAATGGTAGTCACATATAGAGATTGGCATGAGATGCTGTCATTTGCTCTTCATGCATACCGCACTACGGTCAGGACCTCGACAGGGACTACCCCATATTCTCTGGTGTACGGTATGGAGGCAGTGATGCCTTTGGAAGTGGAGATCCCGTCGTTAAGAGTGTTGATAGATTCCGAATTAGAGGAGGCCGAGTGGGCCACAGTGAGATATGAGCAACTGAACTTGATCAGCGAAAAGAGGATAGCTGCAATATGTCATCACCAACTTTACCAGAAACGAATGGCCAAGGCATATGATAAAAAGGTTAGACCACGGTTGTTTCAAGAAGGGGATCTAGTATTGAAGAAAATATTGTCACTACCTGGAGATGTTCAAAGCAAATGGGCACCGAATTATGAGGGTCCTTACATAGTAAAGAAGGCATTCTCAGGAGGAGCACTGAAGTTGGCTAGAATGGATGGAGAAGACCTAGCTCGCCTTGTGAATTCTAACTCTGTAAAAAGATATTATGCTTGATGTAGGCTCCTAAATCAATAAAACAAAGTTTGGCCATTGACTTCTTTCTCTTTTGCATTGATCTCACGACAATCATTTTTGCATTAATCCCAACAGTGCATGTCTTGTTGTCATCACACCTAAAAAGTTTAGCATGGGCCGAACGAATTTCTTCTCCATACAAAAGCCTAGACTAGAATCACACCCCTACACTGGGGGCAATAAGAGATGTTTTCGTGAAAAGTTTTACGGTGGTAAAATGTACAAAGGCTTATAGATTTAAAAACCAAGCTAAAGCATTTAACAAAAGCATGATAAAGAGGCAATAACAAGTCATACATTTTGGGAAAAGGACTACTTGAAGAAAGTCAGAGACAACACGAGAGATGAATCCAGCATACGACTTCAAAAGCAAGCTCATGTTAAGAGGGAGTCTCATGAACTAGAAGAAGAGGATGGGGCCTATGTTTCAAAACCAGGTACGAATGCATGCATGGCATCTAATCATAAATCATTGCATATATGTTTTTTTTTTGGATCATTACAGGAGTAGTTCTTAATACATTCCAACAAGATTGAAGATGAAGAAAGAATCATAGTGGGCGATAGCAAAGAATCACGGTTTCGAACCATAGTGGATTCTAGGACAACAAGAAGAACAAGACAAAGAGAGAAAAGGAAAAGTTTTGAACCCTGCCATCAGGAAGAACGACATCGTATTTCAGCTTTGAATAAAAGGAATCGCCAGATGGGATTCCCAGATTGAAGGAGATCGCCAGAAGGGATCTCGTATTTCGCTATTGGGAGGTCACCAGATGGGACCTCATATTTCATATTCCGTTTGAATAAAAGGAATCGCCAGATGGGATTCCAAGTTAAAGGAGATTGCCAGAAGGGATCTCGTGTTTCGCTGTTTGGAGGTCGCCAGATGGGACCTCGTTTTTTCATGTTGGTTATAAAAGGAATCGCCAGATGGGATTCCAAGTTGATTAAAGAAGATCGCCAGAAGGGATCTCGTGTTTCACTACTTGAGGTCGCCAGATGGGACCTCGTATTACATGTTGAATAAAAGGAATCGCCAGATGGGATTCCAAGATGATTAAAGGAGATCGCCAGAAGGGATCTCGTGTTTCACTACTTGAGGTCGCCAGATGGGACCTCGTATTACATGTTGAATAAAAGGAATCGCCAGATGGGATTCCAAGTTGAAAGAGATCGCCAGAAGGGATCTCGTGTTTCGCTATTTGGAGGTCGCCAGATGGGACCTCGTTTTTTCATGTTGGTTAATAAAAGGAATCGCCAGATGGGATTCCAAGTTGAAGGAGATCGCCAGAAGGGATCTCGTGTTTCGCTGTTTGGAGGTCGCCAGATGGGACCTCGTTTTTTTTCATGTTGGTTATAAAAAGGAATCGCCAGATGGGATTCCAAGTTGATTAAAAGAGATCGCCAGAAGGGATCTCGTGTTTCGCTATTTGGAGGTCGCCAGATGGGACCTCGTATTACATGTTGAATAAAAGGAATCGCTAGATGGGATTCCAAGTTGAAGGAGATCGCCAGAAGGGATCTCGAGTTTCGATGTTTGGAGGTCGCCAGATGGGACCTCGTATTTTCATACATTCAAAAAAAAAAGAAAAAAAAGGGAATCGCCAGATGGGATTCCAAGTTGATTAAAGAAGATCGCCAGAAGGGATCTCGTATTTCGATATTCATTTAAGGAGGTCGCCAGAAGGGACCTCATTTTTCAACATTGGTTACAAGGAATCGCCAGATGGGATTCTAAGATTTTTTTTAAAGGAGATCGCCAGAAGGGATCTCGTATTTTTTGATATTGGTTAAAGGAGGTTGCCAGATGGGACCTCATTTTTTTTCATGTTGGTTAAATAGGAATCGCCAGAGGGGATTTCAAGTTGAGATTGCTATAAAAGACAAGCATCAGATCAATCAAGCTTCAACCAGATCAGTTCCGGGAGTTCTGTTTTGGGGTTTATCTTTATAAAACTTACTGCGCAAAATCCCTGCTCCGTAAGCATTATAAAGAGGGGGCATCTGTTGTAACCCATTTTTGGGTCCCCCACAAAATATGTATATAAATATATATATATATATATATATATATATATAGCCAAAGGAGGTTAAGAAAAATAACAGGAGGCAGAAGCGCTCAGAAAATTGTCGGAAAATTGGTCAATGAGGTTAAAAATACAAAGATCGGATTTTTGACAGTATATTCTTGAAGGAGGAGAACCCTGTTGAGAAGGAAAATTTGAAATTTGAGGAGAAAAGCCCAAATTTGGATGTTTATGGATTTTTAAATGATTTTATAGGGGATTTAATTGCAAGAAAAATTGATTTTTAAGTCAATTCAGACTTTAATTGGAAGAAATTTTATAGGGGAGAAGTGGAAGAAAAGGAGGAGGAGAGGGAAGGGACCCGAAAGAGGGAGAAAGAAAAAAATAGAGGGGAAGAAGAATGAAAAAAAACAGAGGAAAGAAAAACAGAGGAGAAGAAAAAGGCAGAAAAAAAAAAAGAAGCAGGAGAAGGAGAGACCGAAAGGGAAGGGAAGAGAGAAGAAGAAGGAGAGAGAAGGAAGAGAGGGGCGAACCAAAAAGAAGAGAAGAGGAAACGGAGAGAACGGACCGAACCGTTGGAAACAGCCGCAGCGCCGCCTGGAGCCGCCGTCCATGAGCCACGACACCGCCACCGGCCTCCGCCACAGCACCGCCAGAAACGCAGCAAGCCGCCGCCTGCTCCGCGCCAGGTAATTTTTCTTCTCCTCCGTTGCTGCATTTGGTGTTGTTTTCTGCATGCAGAACGAATAACGTTCTGCATGCAGGAGGGTGGGGGGGAAATAATTCCCCCCGCCAGCATTGTTCCTGGGCCAGACTGGTCCTGGCCCAGCCTAATCTTCTGGGCCGGGTCCGACCCAGAAGAAAGTAATAGTTTTTTTTGGGCTGAAATCGGCCCAACACTTGGGGCTGAGACCGGCCCAACCCAGTTGGTTGGGCCGGCCCAGCCCGATTTAATATTATATATATTATATTTTATATTATTTATATATATATATATATGAAAAAAGATTTGAGAAAATTCTGCAAAAATTATTAAAAAATATGTTTCTTTTTCTGTAATTTTATTATTGTATTTTGACCAACATTGGTTTGTATTTTTATACTGTAAAGATACAAATCCGGTATTAAAATACCCGGTTTTCGTCAAAGCGTCAAAGATTTTCAACAAAAAAATGTCTTTTACTTTCCAAAAATTTCCTAAATATCTTTAAAAATATTGTTGATTTTTCTGCATATTTTTATCAAAATGAATTAATATTTGGTTGTATTTTTTATACCGTAAGAATATCAACTCAGTATTAAAATACCCGATTTGCGTCAAAACATCAAAAAAAAATATATATACATAATTAAAAAATGTTTTGTTTTAAAATACGGCCTAGTCTCTCCAATATATATATATAAATATTATAACATCATATTTTCATACAAACAAAAGAAAATTTCAAAAACAATATATGTATTATGCATGCATTTTGGCTTTAATAACCGGTTTATTCAAGCCATGAGAACTAGGCCAATATTTCAAAAATTCTAAAAAAATCTTTTTGTTTTATTTTCAGATTTGGGATTATGAATTTATATATAAAATTTTTTTTTTCCTGATATTAAAAATATGGTTTTTTGTCATAGACATTAGAACGGTTAAGTTTTACCCGATAAGATAAAGACCTCCTTATTGAGGAGGACTTTTCTTGAACCATAGAAGGGCCAACAACTAGAAAACACAACGAGACCTTGAATTTTATCAGACAAAATAAACAATGCAGCTTACCTTAGGTAGGGCGTATTTGGGGTGCTAATACCTTCCCTTTACGCAACCAGTCCCCGTGCCCGAGCTCTGAGACCAGTTAGGGTTCCTAGTGACCAAAATACTAGGTGGTGACTCCCACACCATTTTTTCATTGATAAGAGACAACGAATTCCTTGTCTCCCTATATTTACCAGATATATATACCCCCCACTACACACACCCTGAGGGTGGACGATCGCCGCGACGTCGCGCACCCCGCGACAAACTTATCTAGTTCTTAAGGCTACCACTGAATTAAATTACTAGTGCGGACACTGTGGTTGTTTGATGGTTAGGGTTAGTTATACGGAGGATCCGTTAACTAACCAATGCTAAGAAGAGATAAATATTCAGAATATAAATTGATGTTTCGTTTCCATGATCAGTTCTGATTTCTGTAGGTGGATGTGTGCTTGTGACCAAGGTTTGTTCTCTTGATAATTTTCTGATTTTATTAAATTTTATTTGATAGTTTTCTGTTTTCTTTTGCTTTAGCCTAGATAACATCCAAACCGCCCCCAAATTGAATATCATCTAGCATAAAAATCTGACTTGAATCTTCCTCGTGGGATCGACCCCTTGCTTGCTCTATACTATCTTGTGTGTTGTATTTGAAGCTAAGGTAATTAATTTGTGCGACCGCGACATCGCAACACTTCTTTTCTCACCGCCAATCTCCTGGAAATTTTGGCCACAGTAGAGACTGTTTCCATAGAGGATGGCATCCCAACCAATTCAATAGCAGAGGGCACATGTTTGCTGCCTCCAAACCAGATTTTCACAGCCTCACTAGCTCCTCCAACAGTGATGGCAAAAATGAAAATTGGCAGTGCAGCAGAGGCAGAATCCACGCTGCCAATTGTGCCAAACATTTGGCCATACAACCCCTCACTGCCCTCAACTCTAGATCGGGGCTATGGACAACAACCTAGTGTAAATCTAGCGCTGCGTAATATTTCCTTAACAGGTGCTGCCAATTGGTTTTCGGACACTGGTGCAATTCAACATGTTACACCTGACCTTGCAGGTTTGGCTGTCTCAAAACCATATCACGGTAATGATAATTTACATGTTAGTGATGGTAAGGGACTCCCCATATCTCATATCGGTCATACAATGTGAAACCCGATAACAAATTATACCAAAAAAACAAAAAGAAGGGGATTTATAATAATTTAAATTTTGTTATAATACAGAAATAATGTAACGATAGAAAATAATAATAATGATAAAATTTATTAGTTTTGGAGGACAAAAAAAAACATCAAAGAGGGAGGGGATTTTCAGATTTTATTCAAGCAAAATGAGAGGGAAAAACACAAAGGCTTAACACATTTCAAATCCTAGAAAAGTCTAAAGGAGAAGAACATCATTATACAAGAGAAATTGCAAGAAAGCAAATGTGGGAATTGTGAAGAGAAGGGGAAGAGAGGCCGGCTATATGCAAGGAGAAGAAGGTTAAGATTCTTTTTAAATTTTATGAAGTAAAGCTTAGATTTAATCTAAGTAAGGAGTTCTAATTTCAATTTCTATGAAATTAACTTTAATTTGATTGGAAGTTTCATACTTTTCTTGAATTGAGAATTAGGGTTCTTGAACTTAAAATGTGAAGCCTGAGAATAAAGTATGCAAAAAAAAAGGGAGGGGGGAGTTTATAATAACTTTTAAAAAATGTTGTTATATATATAAAAAAAAAATAGAAGGGGCTAAAATAAGAAAAAGGGAGAAAGATGGGACCAAAATGAATTAAGAAGAGATGGGACTATGAATACCCATCCCTTCTCTCATTCATGACCGGGGGAGGTAACAAAAAGAAAAGGGGAGGGAAATTTTTCAGATTTTCCTTCACCAAGCTTAAGAGAAAACACCTAAATTTCTATACCTACACAAACCTTAGATTTTCTACGTGGGGAGACAAACCGGGGCAGGAGATTTGCAAGAAGAAAAAGTGATAGAATTTCTTAGAGAAGAGGGAGTAGGAGGCCGGCTGCTTGTAGAGAAGAAAGGGGTTAGGAAACTTTAATCAAATCAGAAATCAAACCTAAATTTCCTTCAGGTATGAAGTTCTAAACCAATTGGGAAAGCCAAATTAAATTCATGCAAGAATTGTGCATCAATTTGAAGTTTGAAAAATTAGGGTCTTTGAGTAAAATTTGAGGAAATGTGGAATTAATTGGAACTAAATGAGTTGAGCAGCATAGGTTGCCTAAAAAGGATGGAATTATGCAAAGAAGATTTCAACAAAACCAAAGACCATGGGGAAATAGTGGCCAGCCATGAGATTGTTAGGAAAGAAAGGAAATTGTGATAGTTGCGTTGTTTTCCTTATTGCAAAATTAAAACAGGTTTCAGGAGGTGAATGATAAGGAAATGTGGTGATTGAGTGTGTGTGTGTGTGTGTGTATATAAAGAGAGAAGGAACTGATTTTAAAGGACCGGCCACTGGAAGGGAAGAAAAAAAAATAGAGGAGAACATATGACTCCCCTGTTAATTAATTAAGTGTGTTGTTATAGTGTAGTTACAAATTGTAACTTATAAGGGAGAGGAACCTACGTTCCAGGTAAGGTGAAAACATGGCTGAAATTGATGGGGAAAAAGGATTGGAAATAAAAATTGTAGGTACCTTCTCCATTGACAAAACAAGGCAGATTTGTTGCCCTGGTTCCTGAGGGAATTTGGACCTGAAGATGATAGAATCTAGGGAGGGTCCATCATAGAAGTTGTAGCCGGAAGTGTTAGCTTTCCAACGAATCTGACCCTGCCTAATTTGGAGTCCTAGAACTCCAGATACAAATGAAAATCTGAGGAGAGGTCAAGCTGCCACCCCTGTTGGCAGTTTCAGCCAAGTCGATAAAACGGAAAAATTTAGCAGTATTAAGGGTAGAATTTGTTTTCTCGCCCTTCACAAAGTGTGTCTTGATCTTCAAAAAGAATAAACGGTAATCAAAATTGAATTTATGATGTCCACTTGGACTATAAATGAGCCGAAAATGTGAAAGGATAATAATGAGGAATGTAAGTGAGAAAGAAAAGATTGGTAAAAGAGAAATGAATATTATTCCCATTGTTGTTGTTGTGTTGTGATATGTGGACTAATATGGAATAATGATGGGTGTTTGTGGTTTCAGGAGGAACCGCGGGAGGAGTATAACAACAACAGGGGAACGCAAGTCGAGCGTCTACAGCAGGTAGGTACTCGGTACCTATATCTCCTTTTGTTAATAATTATTTTAACTAACTATTGAACTATAAAAATTTGGTGCATATTGATGAGGAAAAGAAAGGGGGAAAGGAAAGGTGAAATGGTGGGAAAATAGAAATGAGGACTAAATTTAAATTATAGGTCCTTTTAGAGGAGATGAACAGTAACAACGAATTTTAATAATGATTGTTTCTCGAATTTGATTAGCCTGTCCCTGATATGGGAGGCTAATGATGTTAACCAAGTTGGTTAACATCGGCATTACCGGTACGTGGGAGGAGAAATATAAAAACTTGATTAACTATTCAGGTTCAAAATAGTTAATGATATCGGCGGGTGACGTCGATAACGGCAAAATTTATAAACTTGATTAACTATTCGGATTCAGAATAGTTAATGATATCGGCGGGTGACGTCGATATCGGCAAAATTTGTAACTTGATTAACTATTTGGATTCAGAATAGTTAATGATATCGGCGGGTGTCGTCGATATCGGCAAAACTTATAGACTTGATTAGCTTTCCGAGGTGAAAGCTAATGATGTCAAGAATCCTTGACATCGGCATACCCGAGGACCTCCCAAAGTAGCATAGAACAGTGATTAACTATTTCGGTTAAAAAAAAATATTTAATGACACCAACGGTCGTGTTAGTGTCGATATTTTCATGAATCTGATTAGTTGACCCCAGGATGGACAACTAAAGACACTAATGGAGGTCGTTAGTGTCGGTATAGTCTTCCTAATGTGGGGAGAAGTAGTTAAAGGAAATAAACTGGATAATCTTCAAAAGGGATGGTGGTGGTGTATTGAAATTGCATATGACTTAAGTAGGTAGATGTGTTGTATAAATTTCTTCCGTGAATTGTTTGTATTTTAGTTATTTTTAATTATATGGAAAATTTATGTTTTGCAAGTCCCTCCCATTCACGTCAGGAGTAGAATTTAGGTTCCTTATCCCTTTTGTATAAATTAAGAACTTAGAGATTTTCATGTAACTTTGTTATGTAGCAAACATGTAATCTGAATAGAATAGTATACTCCTTATATTATTATGTTTTGGAATATTAATGTATTAATCTATACTTGGAAAAATTATAGCTTAATAGCTTATGTTCAGAACGCTAAATTGTGTTGTGCTTTTATATATGAAATTTCAGTGCTTGGATGGTCCTTTTAATTAATAATTTATGCATGTGATATGAGATGGAGATTGAGAATGAAGATTTGTCCTAAGTATATTCTCGAATGAATAAAATGATTGAATGTACCAATCATGGATGTGATTATGGGTGGGATATGATTATAATTGTGTGCAGGATAAATTGTCGATAACTTGGGATCTCCCGGTATAGGGGAGACTCTGCCGAAATTTCGTTAGAAATTTTGGTGAATTTAACAAAAAACAAAATTGCTCCATTTGCCTTTTATGTAAGAGTTAAACAAATATATATTGATTGAAATTGTTTTGAGGTTGTTACATAAAATTTAGGACAAATGCAAAATTTCTTGAAACTATACCTATTAGGGTGATAGGAATGACCTTGAATGTGGAGGGGTGCAATAGAAGGAAAAAAGAGAGAGAGAAAACAGATTTAAGGTGACCGGCCACTGGAGGGGAAGAAAGCAGAGGAGGAGTACTTATGACTTCATTGTTAATTAATTGAGATATGTTGTTATTAGGGGTGTTCACAGTCCGGTTCGGTCCGGTTTTAACCTAAAAATTCAACCAAACCAAAAAATAGTATTCCTTGTTAATATAACCCGGACCGAACCGAGAACCAGTTCAAACTGAACTGGTTTTGTTTGGTTCGGGTTGGTTTTTTAGCATTAAAAACTAGAAAAAACTTAAACCAATTAAATAAGAGAAAACTTGGTTAAAATCCTTGTTGAAATATTTATGTTAATAAAACCAGAAATAAGGATTTTATCCAAGTTTTCTACCAGAAACTAAAGAAGAGAGTAGAAAGGCAACAATATGAGAGAGAGAAGCACAGAGGAGAGGGAGCGGGAGGGAGGGAGGGAGGGGTGGGGCTATTGGAAAGAGGGGAAAGGGAAGGGGAAGGGTGGGGCGGGGAGGGGCGGGTGGAAAGGGAAGGGGGGGTGGCTGGAAAGGTAGGGTTTGGGTATTTAGGTTTAGGATGTTTCTTTTTATACATTTTTAGATTCAATTAAACCGGTTTGGTTTGGTCTAGTTCAATCGGTTTAAGCTTTTTTAAACCGGAACCGAACCGGGTGGTTTTTATTTTTTTTTTAATCGGTTTATTCAATTTTTTCTATTGATTTGGTTTTTTTGGTTAATTTGTTTTTCGGTTTAATTAGTTAGTCGATTTTTTTTAACACCCCTAGCTGTTATAATGTGGTTACTAATTAGAAGAAAAAATGCATCACTTATAAGGAAGAGGAACCCTTCGTTCCTTTAGGTAGGTTCAGCCAAAGTAGAAATGAACTTAGGAGGTCATAATGAGACAGCTTACCATGCATAAGGTGAAAGAATGGTTGTATCTGATGAGGAAGTAGGATTGGAGATAAAATTTGAGATACTTGTCCATTGATGAAACAGGGCAGGTTCGTCACCCTGGTTCCTGAGGGAATTTCGACATGAAGATGATAGAATCCAAGGAGGGTCCCTTCCTAGAAGTTGTAGCTGAGAGTGTTAGCTTTCCAAAAAATCTAACCCCACCTAATTTGGAGTCCTAGAACTCTGGATACGAATAAAAATCTGAAGGGAGGTTGAGCTATCGCCCTGCTGGCAGATTGGGCCAAGTCAATAAAATGGCGAAATTTAGTCATATTAAGGGTAGAATTCATCTTCTTGCCCTTTGTAAAGTGTGTAACATTGTGTCTTGATCTTCAAAAAGGAATAAACTGTGATCAAAATTGGATTCATGATGTCCACTTGGGCTACAAATGAGTTGAAAGTGTTAAAGGATAATAATGAGGAATGTAGGTGAGAAAGAAAAGAATGGTAAAAGAGAAATCGATATTATTGCCATTGTTGCTGTTGTGTTGTGATATGTGGACTAATATGGAATAATGATGGGTGTTTGTGGTCTCAGGAGGAACCGCGGGAGGAGCACAACAACAACAGGGGAACGCAAGTCGAGCATCTATAATAGGTAGGTACTCGGTACCTATATCTCCTCTAGTTAATAATTATTTTAACTAATTGTTGAACTATAAAGTTTAGTTCTTATTGATGAGGAAAAGAAAAGGGGAAAATGAAAGGTTAAATGACGGAAAAATGGAAACGGAGAACTAGATTTAATTTATGGGTATTTTTTAAAGAAAATGGACAGAAAACAATGAACTTTAGGAATGATTGTTCTGCAAATTTGATTAGCTTGTCCCAGATACGGGAGGCTAATGATGTTATCCAAGTTGGCTAAAATCGGCATGACCGGTACGTGGGAGGAGGAATATAGAATTTGATTAACTATTTGAGTTCAGAATAGTTAATGATATCGGAAGTGACGTCAATATCGGCAAATATTTATGGGACTTCATTAGCTTTCCAAGGTGAAAGCTATTGATGTCAAGAATCCTTGACATCGGCATACCCAAGGACCTCTCAAGGTAACATGGAACATTTATTAACTATTTCAGGTTGAAAATAGTTAATGACACCAACGGTCATGTTAGTGTCGGCATTTTCATAAACTTGATTAGTTGACCCTAGGACGGGCATTAAAGACATTAATAGGGGTCATTAGTGTCGGCAGTAGTCTTTCCAATATAGGTAGAAGTGACAAAGTGAATTCCCTCAATCAAAGCTTGGATTACAAAAAAAGAAGAAAAAGAATAAGAAGAAGAAGAAGAAGGGGAGCATAATTAAAGGAAACAAATTTGCTAAGCCTTAAAAGGGGCTAGTTGTAGTGTATAGAATTGCATATGACTTGAGTAGGTAGATGTGTTGTATGATTTTTCTTCCTTGAAATTGTTTGTATCTTATTTTTTTTAATTATATGGAAAATTTATGTTTTGTAAGTCCCTCCCATTCACTTCAGGAGTAGAATTTAAGTTCCTTGATCCCTTTTTGCATAAGTTAGGAATTAGGGATTATTCATGTAATTTTGTTTTCCAGTAAACATGTAACCTGAATATAATAGTATACTCCTTGTATTATTTTGTTTTTGGAATATAAAATATATCAATATATGGTTGGGATATTATAATGTACTAGCTTATATTTAGAATACTAAACTATGTTGTATTTATATATGAAATTTCAGTGCTTGGATGGTTCTCTTTTATACATGTGATATGAGATGGAGATTGAATATGAAGATTTATCCTGAGTATATTTTTTAATGAATTAAATGGTTGAATTAGACCAATTATGGATGTGTTTATGGGCAGGATGTGATTATAAATACGTGCAGGGTAAATTGTCGATAACTTGGAACCTCTCAGTATAGGGGAGACTCTATCGAAATTTCATTAGAAATTTCGGTCACCTCAATGAAAAAACAATTATGCTCCATTTACCCTTTATATGGAAGTTAAATGGATAAATTGATCTAACTATTGGGGTTTTTACATACAAAAATATATACATCGCATCGTTCTTTCACTTTGTCTAATGTTCTTCATGTTCCTGGAATCAGGAAACGTTTGCTTTCTGTTCAAAAATTTTATCTTGATAACAATGTTTATTTTAAATTTCACCCTTTTTGTGTTTTATGTCAAAGATCTCAACACCAATGAAGTCTTTTTCTCAAGTCAGAGTCAAGATGGTCTTTATGCTTTGTCCAGGTCTTTCGTCACGTCAGTTCCTCAAGCCCATTAGTCTCCATGCATTTTTTCTTCTGCTGACTTATGGCATCGTCGACTAGGTCTTCCTACCTCTCATATTTTTCAATTGTTAGTCTCTAAAAATAAGATTATTTGTAACAACAAATGTCTTAATCATCAATGTTAAAGTTGTTCATTAGGAAAATCATCACATTTTTCTTTAGGACCTACGGGTCACAAAACCTCTGCTCCACTTGAATTAATTTTTAGTGATGTATGTGTTCCTGCTCCCCTTTTTTCTTCAAATGGCTATCGTTATTTTGTTATCTTTGTTGATGCATACACAAAGTATTTATTGTATTATCCTCTTGTTGCCAAGTCTGATGTTTATTCTGTCTTTCACCAATTCCAGACCCTCGTTAAACGTTAATTTTCATTAAAAATAAAATATGTTCAAACTGATTGGGGCGGTGAATACTGCAAACTGTCCACTTTCTTTAAGACCATTGGTATTTAACATCGTCTAATTTGTCCTCACACTTATGAACAAAATGGCACAGTAGAAAGTCGTTATAGACATATTGTGGAAACAGGACTTACTCTTCTAGGGCAATGCAAAGCACCATACTGATTTTGGAACTATACTTTTAAACCTCGGTTATCTTATAAATCGCATGCCTACTCCTGTTCTTGCAAACAGATCTTCGTTTGATTGTTTGTTTCTACGGTCTCCTGATTATATCTGTTTTCATGAACATGTGTTTTCTTTTGATAATTCTGAATAGATTGTGAAGGTTTCCCCCACCCCCCACCCAAACTGCCACTAATGTCCTCCCAAATCTACTCCATTCATCATTCTTCCCTACCCATACAACTCTACCACCACAAACAGCCCACCCGCCACAACATCCACCCCTCCTTTGCCTATCATCACATGCATGTTTATCTAGCCATTTTGCTACAGATACAGCTTGTAAATATGTCTCCCCCACCTTTTAGCATGTCTGCTGGTGTTGGGACAACCTCTGGTTCCTCATCTGCTCCTCCTCATTTGACCAGTGTCCAAGCTGCAACCAACTCTGCTTCTACTAACAGTCCCGATTCTGCCGCCAATCCTCTACTTCCGACAGATTCTCCCTTAGCCCCTTCAGCTAGCCTAGATTATGTGGTCGATTTTTTCTCCTATCCACTGCAGCAGGACATCTTATGGCCATCTTCTTCTCCTACATCGCCGCCCGAGATTAAAAGACACCCTATTGTTCTTCGACCACGGCAGCCAAAGACAGCCAATCTAGTTGCTTCCGTTGTTGCTGTTCTTGCTTCCCCCGGGGTACTGCACTCTCCCTCTTCAAAACCTCTTGCTTTTTCTGATGCTGACAGGTATGTCATTTGGCATGATGCTATGTGTGATGAGATCAAGGCTTTGCGCTCTAATCACACTTGGTCTTTAATTCCTTTTCATCCTTCGATTAACGTTATTAGTAGCAGATGGGTGTATCAGATCAAGCATCATGTTGATGGCAGCATTAGGCATTATAAAGCACGTCTCATTGCTAGAGATTTTACCTAGCAGGAAGGCATTGATTATTTTGAAACCTTCAGCTCAGTTATCAAGCAAGCCACCGTCTGATTAGTCTTCTCCATTGTGGTTTCGCGCAATTGGAAGATTCATCAACTTGATATTCATAATGCCTTTCTCAATGCATTCTTACTGAGGAGGTCTACATGAAACAACCTTCAAGTTTTGTTGACTCTACTCTTCCATCTCATGTGTGCAGATTGCACAAGTAATTGTATGGTTTAAAACAAGCACCGAGCGCATGGTACACTCGTCTGAGTGATTGTTTGCTCTTCATTGGTTTTCTTGCCTCCAAGGTTGACACCTCCCTGTTTATCTTGTCTGATGGCACTAATATCTTTTATCTTCTGGTGTATATTGATGATATTCTGCTAACGGGTAGCCACTCTATTATGCTCCATTGCCTAATATAGTTACTAAGCTTCAAATTCAAGATTCATGACTTAGGCGCAGTTCACTACTTTCTGGGTATTGAAGTTCAGTCTACAGGTATGGGTTTGATGCTTCGTCAGCACAAATATATTCTTGACATCGTCACTCGGGCTGGTATGACTTCTTGCAAACCCGTTGACACTCCAGTCTCTCCTTTGAAAGTTACTATTGTTGTATGTGTGCAGCATAGCGACGAATCATACACCCTCAGGTTTAGTATCTATCTGGAAAATATGGGGAGACAAGAAATTCTTGTCTTTTATCAGTGGAAATTTTGAATGGGAGTCGCCACCTAGTATTCTAGTCACTAGAAACCCTAACTGGTCTCGGAGATCGGGTACGAAGACAGGTTGGGTAAATGGAAGTTATTAGCACCCCAACTACGCCTTACTTAAGGTAAGCTGTATTGTTTTGTTGTATGATAAAATCTAAGGTCTTGTTGTGGTTTCTAATTGTCGATTTGTCTACGATTTAAGAAAAGTCCTCCTCTGTAAGGAGATCTTTATCTTATCGAGTAAAAACCTAACTGTTCTATGTAGTCAAAAGAAATACCTTTTTAATATTGGGAATACATTTTACATATAAATTCATAATCCCTGATACTAAAACAAAACAAAATATGTTTTTTGAAATTTTTGAAATATTGGTCAAATTCTCGTGACTTTAATAAACTGGTTATTAAAGCCAAAATGCATGCTAAAACATATATTTTTTTAAGTTTTTATTGTTGTATTAAAATACAATATGATTTTTAGCTTTGAAAGACTTGGCGGTATGCATGAAACAAAAACATTTTTTATGTTTTGATGAAAATCAGGTATTTTAATAGCGGATTTGTATCTTTACAGTACAAAAATACCAACCAATATTACACAAAAATGATACAAAAATACGCAAGGCTATCAAAAAAATTTTGAAATGATTTTTTTGAATTTTCTTTTTTTGACTAGGCGGGCCAGTGAACAGCGGAGCAGCTCTTCACTGTTCAAATGCAACGTGAACAGTGGAGACGAGGAGCAGAAGAAGAAGAAGGAAGCAGGCCTGACAGTGACTCATGGTGGCACTGCTCTCAGAGCTGGTGGTGCTGTTGTCGCGGTGGTCGGATGTGGTGGTAGATGGTGGTTCTTCCTCCCTTCTCTTCTGATACTGCGTTTTTTTCTTCTTTTTGTTTTTGTTTTTCTGTCTCCCATTCGGTTTCTGATGGTGATTATGTGGTTGTTGATGGTTGGCTGGGGCTGCAAACGATGGCATTATAGTGGTTGTTCTTCTTCTCCCCTGTTTTTTTCTTCTTCTCTCTGTTTTTCTTCTCTTATTCTATTCTTTTTTTTCTCTGCTGCTACCTTCATCCCTTGCTGCTCTCTGTATTTATACGTAAAAAACAAGGGAGTGAAGCCTACTATCCCTGCCCAATCATGGCGCAGGGGTAGGGTGGTCGAGGCGGACACTGTGCAGCCGCCCTAGGACCGCCTAAGGGACACGTCCCCTCTGTTTTTCACCCTGTAATAGGCCACGGGTCAGAACTTAGGCAAGTGGGGGGTTTGTTGTCGGTGTCTTCTTAAGTTTTTTCAGAGAAATAGGGAAACAAAAAGCAGGGGAATGAAATCTTCTTCTACCTCTTCCTTGCACGTCCGGGGGAAAAAGAAGACCAACAGTGCCGTTCAAAACAGCACTGTTTGAGGCTTTTTTTTAAAACAGTGGATGAAACAATGCCGTTTTGGACAAAACGCGTCGTTTCTTTTAAAAGGAAATGGTGCCAAAAACGTGTTAGAGTCCAAATCAGTTCTCAATTTGTGATTTGTTCAATAAAGTCCTCAATTGCAATTTTGACTTTAAAAATCAATTCAATTGCATCCCTGCCAAATTCAATCGTTGGCCGCGTTTTTCAAATCGGTCCTTGGTCTCGAATTTGTGCAATTGGACCCTCAATTGATCAATAAACTTCCAATCTCTTCAATTAGGCCCCTAATTAGGTTACTTACAACCCCTATATTTACGCGCCTTTTTCCAGTTTGGTCCCTAGTTTCAGATTTCTTCAATTAAGTCCCTAATTGGCCATCAAATTTCAATATTTATGCAATTAAGCCCCTGATTTGACCAAATCCATTCTAAAAAATTATAATTTGACCCCAGAACTTTAATTTCTCCCAATTAAATCCCAAATTGACTAAAAAATCAATTTTTCTTGCAATGAAACCCTCCATAAATTCTATTAAACCTCTAATAAAATATAATTGAGTCCATAAACATCTGATTTTGGACTTTTCTTTCTCAAATTGAATTTTCTTTATCAACAGAGCTCTCATCGGTCAACAAAATACTGTCAAATTTCAATCTTTGTATTTTTGAACATCCTTAACCAAATTCTAGCCATTTTCAGGGCACTTCAACGTCCTCTTTGCACTGTTATTATTTTTTGAATGTTTTTATTGTTTTTAGTTTGAATATTTTTTGATTTTTTGGAAGAGAAAAAGTGAATTTGGGGAATAACCCAAAAATGGGTTATGACAACTATATTGTCGGATACTTCATTCTATGATCCTACTCGTTTTCGTCTAATCGTGGGTGCTCTTCAGTATCTTACCTTCACCTACCCAGATATTTGCGTTGTTGTTAACAGAGTTTGTCAGTTTATGCATGCTCCTATATACTCTCATTGGGCCGCTGTTAAGCGTATTTTACGCTATCTTAAAGGTACGACATCTTACGGTTTTCATATCACTAGTGGTTCCACTATTGCTCTTCATGGTTTTATAGATGCACATTAGGCTGGTAGTATTGATAATCGCAAGTCTACGGGTGGCTACCTTGTGTTCTTTGGTCAAACGTCGATTTCATGGCAATCCAACAAGCAACGCACACTTGCTCGCTCCTCTATTAAGGCTGAGTATAAAGCCTTAGCAGACGGTACTGTTGAGGTCATTTGGCTTCAATATTTGTTAACAGATCTGCAGGTTCCCTCCGTCTCTGCTTACCATTTGGTGTGATAACCTTGGTGCGACCTATCTCTCTGTGAATCCTATTTTCCATGCTGTACTAAGCATGTTGAGGTAGATTATCACTTTGTCCGTGACCGGGTTGCGAAGAAAGATATTCAGATTCATTCCTTCTCAGGATCAACTTGCTGATGTCTTTACCAAACCGCTTTTTGTTGCGTCTTTTAATGCTTTTCGATTCAAGATCCGGGTTAATCCTCCACCCTCAGCTTGAGGGGGCATATTATAGAATGTATAACATGTATATATCTAAATAGAAAATCAATGTAGGATTATTCCAATGTTGTAATACTTACAATTATTGCTGTGTTTTGAGGTTGGCTAAGGCACAACCTAAGCCATTCTATTATTCTCAACTGTTAGAGAAGTCAAGAGTACTTTCTAGGATATATTGTTTTATGTTACTTTATGCAACCATATTATTTGACAGTTTTACTCATATTTGCCTAGTTTTTTACCTATTTTTTATATATAAAATGCCTTGATATTCTTTGTTTTATGTTTTGAAGGCACTTTTGGATGTAAGATTAAAAAAAAAATTAGAGATAATTGGCAGATTTGACCTCCGATTGATGTTTTATGTTTTTATATATAGGTCGAAATGAAGTGATTCTAATGGAATTCGGAAGCTAACATCCATACCTTTCTATACCTATATGAAAAGAAAAATAAAAAGAGAAAGAGCATGGAAATCGCAGCCTTCAAAGACAAATCTCACATTCTGCCAATGTTGACCTTCGACCATTCCGACTTGAATATCTTGAGTTAGAGAAGTTCATTTGATGCAAACTCAATTTTTTTGGATTACTGACTCCAAGATCTATCATACTACCAAATTTCAGCAAAAAAGGAGCTCATAGAGATGATTTTTCTAAGATGACTCATAGATTCTGCCAGCAAACAGGTTTTGTGAAGAAACAAGTTCAATTTACTTCTCAAGCATCCAAACCGACATCCAAGTCTTTATTTGGTCCATTCAACTCCTTTAAGTCAAAAGTCAAAGCTTGAAGATTTTATGCAATACTATTTCTTTTTTTTTTATGAAAATAGTTATTGCACTATTTAAATATAAATTGTCTACTTAGAAAATGATTATTTTGTAGGAAAGAGGGATTAGGATTTCCTATCAAATAAAAAGAAAGGAGTAGCGGCCAAAAGAGAAGAAAAAATCAACCCTTTCCTCCTATACCTGAAATCATGTATTCATCTTTTCTCTTGATTAGTTTCTCAATAGACATGCAAGGCTAAATGCTTTTTCTTGGTTGTAAGAACACAAAAACCTTTGGATTTCAAGAAATGTGAGATCTATTTTACCTTTTATTTTCAATTTATATAATGAATATGTTTGTTTTCCTATGCTTATTTCCTATGATTGTTTAGCTTGATTACTAGAGCGGACTCTAAGTTATTATTCTAACTAATCTATTGCTAAGTTTGCTATCAAAACTAGATGTTGTGATATATAAACTTGTGAAGTAACTTAGTTTAATAATTGTGGCAGATTTATGTTATTAACCTTAAGGAAAACACTCGATCAAATTAAACATGTACTGTAGACAGTTATATTATCTAAATTTACCATCATATCTAGTTCTTAAGGCTACCATTGAATTAAATTACTAGTGTGGACATTGTGATTGTTTAATGGTTAGAGTTAGAGTCCGTTTGACTGAGAGTTTGTGATTGCGTTTAGCATGTAACAGTGACAACATAGTGTTTGGTTAAGAAATGAGCCATGATTTTTATACGTGGGACCTACCATTATCTGCGTTGAAAACACGGTTTTGTTGAAGCAGAATTTACATGCTTTCTGTCGCGTTTTTCCCTCTCTGCTGCATGCTTTCGCACATCAAGCAAATTAATTGGCATGAACAGTGCAACATGCTGCACTGTTGATGCTAATTAAACAGTGCAGTGCTGCACTATTCACGTCAACAGTGTAGCATGCTGTATTATTCTAGCCGAACCGGTTCCGGTTCAAAACTTAAAATATATTAAAACAGGTTCGATCCAGTAAAATAAAAATTATTTTTTATTATTTTAATTGTATTTTATTTGAAAAACTAATATTTAATATTATTCAATATTTAACTACATAAATTAGACAAAGATCGCTTGATGACATAGCATTTGCAGAATTGTAGATATTTTAATGGAACAATAAAAAATATTTTATATAAGGTATTATTTATTTTATAATGTAATATCAATAGTTAAATCTATAAAATTTTAAATTAAAAACCATCAATATTAATATATATATTTTTAAATTATTTTATAACCTCAATTTCAAAAGTATTTTTAACCAAACACATTAAACTATTTTTTGCTCAACCTTAATTTTAACCACAATTTTAACCAAACACCTATTTTTTCAAATCAATCTCAACTAAAAGTACTTTTTATAAAACAACTTTTTTCAAATCACAACCACAACAGCTACCGCAATACCAAACACACTCTTAGTTAAATTGCGGATTGGTTAACTAGCTGATGTTAAGAAAAGATAAATATTCAGAATATAAGTTGACATATCATTTTAATGATCAGTCCTAATTTTCATAGGTGGACATTTACTTGAGACCAAGATTTTTCTCTTAAGAAGTTTTAGATTTATTTAATTTAGTTTAATTATTTTATTCTATTTACCATTGCATAGCCTAGATAACTTTAACCCCCTCCTCCAATTTTATATCATCTAGTATAAGAACCTGACTAAATTTTTCTCATGGGATCGATTCTTTACTTATTCTATATTATTTTATTTATTTAAATTAAAAAAATTAATTTATACAAGCACGATATCCCAACATTACTTACACCAGATATTGTATGTGGTGTATGTTTATAAGAGGATGGTGCAGGAATCATAGAGGCAGGAATGGATGTGAATAAAGCAGCAGTGAGAGACGAAGATTTAGTTGAGATATAAGATAAAAGACAGTAGGTGAGTCCAGAAGTTACGGTGGCCTTCACGTCTTAAAAAAGAATTAAATTTAGATTACTCTTAAAAAACTTGAAGTTTGCTGCTGAAAGTTTCATTCTCAAAACGTAACATCAACCACTTGCATACGCATGCTATATTCAGATTTCAAGTCTATGTCGCTGAATAATCTGGCTCCTTCGAATTATGACAATTGGAAGTACTAATTACGGTGGAAAAGTATGCTAGACCCCTCTATGATGTGAAGTCCAGGACTGCGATTTGCGTGGTCCCATAAAATGTTCACGAGTTCCCATGAAAATGAAGGGACAGCCTCTTGTAGAAGTTTTAATAAAAAAAATGCATCTGCTACAACTACATTATATATGTATATGCCTTATATTATGTTGTTATCATGTATAGTGAGTGCATTACACTATTATTATTATTATTATACACAACTTTAAATATATAAATACAAAAGAATAGCTACAACAATAATAATAAGCACCTGTAATTATTCATACAACTTATTTCTCTCAATTATCTTAACTGTTCAAGAAAATTAATGTTCATGAGTTTCCATTTTCATAACCCCTTGAAGACGTCTCCGAACGTTAAACATGACATCAAATATTAGGGTCCAATTTTCAAAGTCGATGAAATTCTAAACAAGATACTGGTAAAATGACATCAGTGGAGAGGTTAAATAAAAGGTGTTAGATGCTCGGTGGAATTCCTTTTTAGAGGTTCATCAAGTATTTGGCAGGACTAGTCATTTTAGCGTGTTTATTTCTCAAATTTTTATAAAATAATTTATCATCCCAAAAGAGCTGCAAATGAGATAGATTTATATGCACAACATCGAAATGTCTTGACGCTGTAAAAACACCAATCTGAAGATATTCAAGTCAATTGAGAAATGCGCAGTGAATTATTCCGAAAACCCCAACTTCTTTTCTGCGCTTCACTCGAGCCTCAATATGTCTATCTATGCCCAGGTCTGGTGCTATAAGGGCTAAAGCTTTTGAACCTTTCAATTTTCATGTCCATTCTACAAGAACATGGTGAAGGTTGCAAAGTGTGTCACATTGAATAAGGTGTCCCCCCTCTTTTTCGTATATATTTTATTTATTCATGTGTAATGTATCCTTATTGAGGTTCTTATGTTGTTTCCGAATTCCTCTGTTTTCAGACGATTGCACTAGTTTTATTATCTTATTTTTAATGGATAAGATAATAAATTAAATTAAAATAAGATAATAAAAGAAACGCATGTTCCTAAGGTATACCAATCATCAATCATTTTCCAAGTCAAGATCAACTCATAAATTAATCATATATATGAGAAAGGATTTGTAAATTCCACAACCACAAATCAACCCTATCTAATTCTCACTTTCCTTTTTTGTTTTCATTATGTTTTTATATAATTTTCAATCCACTCAGTCTTTTAGATATATATTTAGTCAGTTTTAACTCAATCTTTTATAATTTTTAGATATTTTATATTTATTAGATGTATAATAGTTTTTCTAACACTCTCCTTTATTTACATTTTTTTATGTTATCAAGTGATATTAGATTTTAAGATATTTTATGAATTGGTGGATCATAATTAATGGCCCTCGTTCAAAGTTTTATTCTTAAATTGTAACATGACGTTCGTCTTGGATTTGAGAATTGCAATTATCTTTTTTTTTTAATTTTAATATTTTTATATTTGATAAGAATCTTGTATATTATCAATTTGAATAATTTATTTAGGTTCATACAAAATGAAGAAATTGTCTGCACTGAAAAAAAATAAATGACTTGGTATTTATAATATGCAATATAAAATTATATAATAACAAAGTTAAAAAGCAAGCTAATAATTTTGATAAAGTTTTAGATAATCTCTCATTTGATGATGATTAGATAACTAATTAAGAGAAAAAAAACATAATGGTTCATCAAATTTTGATTTGCTTGATGTCATTGATAGTTCAACACGAAGAAAAAATGGTTAAAAAAATAAAAGCGATGATGAAAATTTTTTTAATGATTCTGAAATGGAGAATCGTGATATTGAAGATGATTTAGAAATTCAGAATGATATCAATCTAGATAATTCAAGGAATATGGAGTTAAATATTGTTGACAATATTAGTGTTGGTACTAGTAATAACACTAATATTTACAATATCGGTGTTGGTATTAGTAATAGCTGTAATAATCTTTTAGATGGTAATGATTTTAATGAATGTTTTAGGAATAATAAGGAAGATAAAAGCAATGAGACTAGTTTTAGTTTACATGACACTCTAATATATTATTTGTTTTAGGTTTATAAATTTTTAGTTAATGAAATTCTATAGACATATATTATATTATATTTTTAAGTTATTTAAACTATATATGAATTTTTATTTGAACTGTGTAATTTAAGGTGTTTGGACTTTTTATTATTTATTTTATTTTAATTTTAATTGTGATATATTATTATTTACTACTTTACTAGAATTGTTAATATATAATTAGTATAAAATATTTTACTTATAATTTTATGATTTTATCATTTAAATTTATTATCTGAGTTTATATTATATATTATATATCTTATAAAAAATAAAATAAGAGAGTGTGTTTGACAACCTTGTCTTGGAATATTATCCTTTTAATGTATCAAATTTCCAACACTTACGTCACATCAACCACTTGCACATATGCATGCTATATTCAAAGTTGTCTGCGCCGATGAATAATTTGTCTCGTTCGAAGTATGACAATGGAGGGGACTAATTGGTGGTGTACTGGTTCATTAGCAAACATTTAGTGGAAAAGTAAGTTGACCCTGCAATCATGTTAAGACATGGAAAAGTATTTTTAAAATAAATTAAAATTAAATTTTTTATTTTATTTATTTTAGATTAATTTTTTTAGTGTTTTTATATTAGTTTGATGCACTATATTAAAAATAATTTTTAAAAAATAAAAAAATATTTTTTTAATACTTTTTAAATATAAAATATTTTAAAAAACAACTATAATCATACTCTTTAAAATTTAATTCTGCGGTTTGACTGGTCCCAGAAAATGTTCATGAGTTTCCATGAAAATGGACAGCCTCAGTCAGGCAGACGTTTTCTACACAGATAGTAATGCGGGAGGCAAATCTCATGATTTGTGGCTTGATTATTTTAATGGTAATCTTTATATATTTGTCAAGACTTTGAAGGTTATTTTTAATTTAATTTAATTATGCAGGTGTATTTTTATGTACTCGGTAATAATTGCAGTACTTTGACGATGCTGTGAATTTGACCCGAAAGTTTTGATGCGATTTCTGACGTTCATGGTTTTGAAACCGGGACTCTAGTCAGATTTTAAAAAAATAAAGAAAAACAGAACTTGATATAACTCGACTAATCTTATAAATTAATTTAGCAATATCTTGTAAAAAAATCTATTTGTTAATATTTGTTTTTTTACTAAAACAATATTATTTAATTTAAAAAAATCAGAATTAACTCGAATAACCCGGTATCCCAATTAAAACTTAGAATCCAAGCTTTGGATTAGACCAGATTTAAAAACTATGAATCTTAAAATAATATACTATTTCTTTCGTATGATAGTGAGAATATATTCTCTAAACTTAAATATTTTTTATATTTTGTATACTTGTGTTTTTTTAGACTTATATTATATAAAGAGATAAAATCTAAAAAGATAAGCTCTAAGAAACCTCCCATATAAAGAAATAAAACTATGTTTATACAATTTTTTTAAGATAAATATCATAAAAAATATCTAAGATATTTAATATAAATATCTTTTATAAAGATGTTATAAATATTTAATTTATAAAATTAAATATAAATATCTAGGATATTAATTGAAATATTTATGGAGATGTGTATATATAAAATATATATGTACTTTTTTCATGTATCATGAGACTCGGTTTGATTTTATTTACTTTCCTTATTAACTAGTATTAGCTAGGTTTTTAATTTTAATTTTATATTTATGTAATATTTTTAATCTTAATTATAGTTCGAGGATTTTTTTTTATTATTTTGTAAATGTTAAGGGCTTTTGGTAAGAGGATTTTTCATTTATCATCAACTTGTACCAGACTCTTTGAACTCATATTCAATCGGTGATTAATTAAGATTTTCATATATATATATATATATATATATATATATATATATATATATATATATACATATCATCCATTGAAGTTACTTGGCATTGCGGTTGATCCTGAGTTTACATATATTTTAATAGCCTATTTAGTATGAAGAAACATGATGTATTTTTTAGTGTTTTTTATGATTTTTATATGTTGATTAAAAAAAATAAAAAAATTATTTTAATATATTTTTAAATAAAAAATAATTTTAAAAATATTTTGCATCAAAATACCAAACATATTAGACAAAAGAGCCAACAATAATAGCTTACATCATATACTGTACGTGGTGTATGTTTAGAAGAGGATGGTGCAGAGATCATATAGGCAGGAATGGATGTGAATAAAGCAGTAGCGAGAGAGGAAGATTTATTAGTTGAGATAGAAGATAAAGAGTAGGTGAGTCCAGAAGTTACGGTGGCCTTCACGTCTTAATTAAAAAAGAATTAAATTTAGATTACTCTTAAAAAACTTGAAGTTTTATGATGAAAGTTTCATTCTCAAAACGTAACATCAACCGCTTGCATATGCATGCTATATTCAAATTTCAAGTCTATGTCGCTGAATAATTTGTCTCCTTCGAATTATGGCAATTGGGAGGACTAATTAGCTGGTTCATGAGCAAACCTGAGGTGGAAAGGTAAGCTAGACCCCGCAATGATGTGAATCCATGAAAATGAAGGGACATGTATATATATATATATATATATATATATATCACTCCACATAGCTACCCTCACCATCTTTACTACTACTCTTGCAAACTAGCTAGCTCTCCACACATACCAAGACATTTTATACATTCCCTAAAGAAGTTCCAGCCTTTTCTTTTCATTTCATAAATGGGGTCTCGAGGAAATAACCGATACTTGACAATAATACTCCTTGTTATCATTGTTTTTTTATCATGTTCCAACCTAATAGTGATTGCGAGGTATCAAACATTTGGATGCGATTATGTTCGTTGCACAGCAGGTCGTCCCCCCCGCGGCCCGATACCTAGTGCTCCATGATTTGATGCGGGAGGAGAGGGTGCGGTTTGATCTTATCAAATGATCAAGTCGGAGTATTAACCGTTTTCCCATATAGTAGCTTCGAAGGCATGGCTACATAGCGTGTCGCTTTTTTATCCATGGTTTGAGGCATGTTAAGCATTTCTGGTTTTGGTTACGTAGTTTGGTAATGTTTCTGTTTTTGTGGCTTGTTATTTTCCCTAGCTGTTGGTATTTCTACTCGTTCTTCACCTTGCTTTCTTTTGTCAGTGTGATTCTCTTACTAAAGTTTCTTCACTTACCTATATATATATATATAGTTTTATGGGTTGTTTTAGTAATTGAGGGAGAACATTATTAAAATTTGAATATATAATTTTATAGTAATGTTTATTTATTTTTCACTTTTTACAAGTTGAGGTGTAGATACAACTATGACAATATTAATTTTGTTTATGTGGGGCCCTAATTAAAAAGGGAGTAACAACATTGTTAAAGGTGCTTCTGAAGTCTTATTTACTCTACTAGCTTAGAAAAAAAATTAACTTAGTGTATTTAGAAGAATAAATTTCTTTAGATATCGACTCATTGCTCATACTAAAAAAGGTTAAGGAGAGAGTGAACTTCTTTTAACACTAGAACTATTCTTAGAATTTAATTCTAACCTAGTTCACCATCAAATATCATGGACTAACTAATACAAATCATTAAATTTGACAACATAATTATGTGATTAGTGAATTATGAATATTTATTTCATTTTTAATTTATCCATTAAATATTCCGCCCCCCCCCCCCTCATTTTTAATTTATCCATTAAATATTCCGCCCCCCCCCCCCCCCCCCCCCCCCCACACACACACACACACTAAAGTGTCTCGGAAAATATCACGTATTCAACTTTCATAGGTAAGTACTTAAAAAGAAGTATATGTTACCAATGATTTCTGAATTTTGTAAAATTAAAATGCCTTAAATCTACATATCAAACACAATATGTACAAATCAATTTACTCTAAGTATATGTTGCATTTTTCCCATCTTGTTCTCTGCGACCTTTATAACCTGCTTGCAAATTTGCAACGTGTTCATCACCAAAATCAAGTCCCTAACTTCCGACCACAAATAAGCAGCATAGGCCACGAAAGAGGAGAGCCGAATTTTACCATAAAAAGAACCAAAGCAAATGAAAATCAGCCTAAAAAATAAAAATTATCCAGCCCCTAGTACTCTATAACGTGCAACCATTATTGGCACCGCATACACTAGCAAGAGTAATAAATGTGTTTGAGCTGGCTTCAATTGTGATAGGGAACACATCTCAATGTTAGCGGTTTACTATATAACCATTCTTAGATCCTTTATTTTTATTTAAGTGAAAGTTTAAATTTTTGGGTTAAAACATGTAAATTCTTGAATTGAATTAATATTTTGACGCACAATAACTAGGATAATATTTTACCTGGCATAAGAAATTTGAAGTTACTTTATGCGAATATTATTTTGTTTGGAATTGTAGTAACGGTAATTGTTAAAAGTATTTTTAGCTTAGAAATATATCAAAATAAAATTTTTTTATTTTTAAAAAATTATTTTTGAAATCAGTATATCAAAATAATCTTAAAACATAAAAAAAATTAAAATTTTTTAAAATGTGGTTTGCAACACGTGGCCATTCAAAAAATTTATTTACAAGAGCACATGATTGTTTACTAGAATAATTTTTTTTATATAATAATCAATTGTATTATTAATATCATGTTAGCCATTTAGAAAATGGCCAAGGAAAAAAAAATAGTTTTTACAAAATAATATCATTAATAGAAAGAAAACATAGAAAAGTATAATCCTAAGGAAAAAGTCTGTAAAAGTTATTCCAATATCACGACACTAACAATCATCTGTCTTTTGCTATTAATTTGTCTATATAGGAATGCTATCTAGTATCTGCACCTATTTAAAGATCATTACTGAAATGCTCTTCACCATGCAGACAACCAGTGGAGGGTTAAAGAGAAGCATGACTGATCCAGATCTAGTTGTATATTATTGAAAACAAAATTATTTATGGTTAATCAGATACTCCAAGCAATACTATATGAGAGTAGTTGCCATGACTTTCTCTTAAACTTGCCATTGATCATTATTGGCCATTGAAACAACAACTCATCAGCTGAGTTTGGAACACACTAAAAGGCACTCCACCATGACAGAAATTTTGTCCATAAATTTTTCCTAGACTAATTAAATCCATCTCCATAGTATTACCCCTTAATATGATGTATTAAGGGACGCAGGGGTGTAGAGCTTCCCTCTATATATAGTGAAATGCATGTCTGAAGTTATTGGGTTGGGAAGAATGGATTGAGGAAGAAAAAAAAACCAAAAAGAAATTTAAAGTTGTCCAAATGGGAGGAGGTGGTTGAAAAACGACCCCAAGGATGCTTCAAGTTTCAAATTTCTAACACTCATTTTACGTTAACCACTTGCAGGTGCAATATTCCAAGTTGAGAAGATGTTTCCCAGTTTTTCCCCTAAAAAAGACGACTTTGAATTTTCTCATTGTGCAAAATAAAGTCCACACAAAACCAAACTATTCGTCTGATATGACAATTGACAGGACTCATTAGCGTGTTATACTAGTTTTGTTTCATATCATTTTTTTTCTTTTTCAGTTCTGTTTTTTTTTTTTTTTTTCTTAAGATCCATTTCTTTGATTTATGGCAACACATGTTTGTGTTTGTGTATGCGCTTCTTTCAAACCTTGTAACGTGTCATCGGTGTGAAATATTGTCGATGTTTCAAATTTCTAACACTCATTTATATAAACTACTGCAGATGCATGCAATATTCCAAGTTGAAAAGACAACATTGTTTTCTCATAGGGGAAATTGAAGTCTACCCATTGAATATATATCCCATCCTTGGAAATCATTATCACACCACCTACCTATCGCTCTCCGTCTTTAGTACCACCCCTACTTCCACACTTGCTAGCTCTCTACACTAACCGAAAGATTGTATACCCAAATTATCCTTAGATTTCTTTTTATCATTAATTAATTAGATAAGAAGTTTAAAACATACTAGTAGAGTTTATATAGCTATATAACAAGACATAAAAAAATAAAATAAAACTAATTATAAAAAATATATGTCATCATCTTCTTTTATTAGATAATTGAAATAATTTCCTCATTGTCTAAGGTTGTTCAATTCATTAATCTCTTCCTTTTATTGATTAGAAAATAATCAATAATGTTTACCTTGACTATTTCCTTAATACACTCCTTCAAATTTATGATAATTTTATTTTTCATGAGTTTGACATACACCCTTCTTTTATCATTGTAGGCCTCACTTTCTTATCTTCAACAATTATATTTTTCTAAACATGGTTATTCTTAGTCATTTTTCTTCTTTTATGATTGTTGTCATATTTCTTTAGCCAAATATCTCTTTTTAAAATTTGATTTTTCAAGTGATCATTCTATTTTGGTTTACTTTTTATCAGATTGATGTCTTTTTCTTATCATTGCTCCTTAGCCATTTTCCATCCCTTTCTTTAAGAAGAACTCTTTTTTTTTTCTTTTGTATGGATGGTCTCTTTTGCACCACCTTATCTCGTGCAAGAACTTATCAATTTTCACTAAGACTCTTTTGTATTTTGTTGGTATGTCTTTCTCTTAATGTAGGATCTCAATTTTTTTATTGGACTTTGTCATCTTACACCTTCATTTCTTTTTATTATTCTTTGGGTGTCATTTGGTCATCCACATTATTTTGAGATTTCTCCTTATCATGAGTTAATTTATCATTGAAAATGTATAGTAAATAAAATTTTTGGTAGACAATGAAGAGAATTGAAAACAAAGTGCTTTAAAGTGGTCGAACAGACGACATAAAGGCGTCCATAAAAAAAGCAAAAGCTAATATTTAGAGTAATATATGATCTTCCTACTCTGATACCAAAAAAATAATTAGAATAGAATTGGATGTTATTATTCAATAATTTGATACATGTCTTATGCTCAACTCATGTAGAGTTTATATAACTAGCCATATAACAAGACACATAAGAAAATAAAATAAAATAAATTATAGAAAATATATTTGATCATCTCCTTTGATTAAAAGATTAAAATAATTTTTTGATTGCCTAAAGTTGCTCAATTCCTTGATCTCTTTCTTTTATTTATTAGAAAATAATCAATATTATTTACATTGATTTTTTCCTTGACAATGAGGTCTCATGGAAATAATCAACACCTAACAATAATACTCCTCATGAAAGAAGTCAATAGATCAACACACTTTGTGGGAGGATCTTTATTGTTAGTGTCGCACGTCGGAAAAAAAAACACGCGGCGTCGGCTGGCGATTTTATCGTTGTTCGTTTTGATTGGTTCGTTTGGAGTCGCCACCTAATAATTTATTAAGGGCTACTAGGAAACCGGATGTACTGATCTTGTCAGAGATTCACGGGTAAGAGACTGATTGTGGTTAGGGAAGGTATTAGCACCCCTAACGCACCCTACCTGAGGTAAGCTGTGTCGCGGGGTGCGCGACGTCGCGGCGATCGTCCACCCTCAGGTGCGTGTAGTGGGGGATATATATATCAAGTAAATATAGGGAGACAAGGAATTCGTTGTCTCTTATCAATGAAAAATGGTGTGGGAGTCGCCACCTAGTATTTTGGTCACTAGGAACCCTAACTGGTCTCAGAGCTCGGGCACGGGGACTGGTTGCGTAAAGGGAAGGTATTAGCACCCCAAATACGCCCTACCTAAGGTAAGCTGCATTGTTTATTTTGTCTGATAAAATTCAAGGTCTCGTTGTGTTTTCTAGTTATTGGCCCTTCTATGGTTCAAGAAAAGTCCTCCTCAATAAGGAGGTCCTTATCTTATCGGGTAAAACTTAACCGTTCTAATGTCTATGACAAAAAACCATATTTTAATATCAGGAAAAAAACATTTTATATAAATTCGTAATCCCGAATACTAAAAGAAAACAAAAAGATTTTTTTAGAATTTTTGAAATATTGGCCTAGTTCTCATGGCTTGAATAAACTGGTTATTAAAGCCAAAATGCATGTTAAAACATATATTGTTTTTGAAAATTTTCTTTTGTTGAGTGAAAATATGATGTTATGATATTTATATATATATATATTGGAGAGACTGAGGCGTATTTTAAAACAAAACATTTTTTAATTATGTATATATTTTTTTTTGATGTTTTGACGCAAATCGGGTATTTTAATACTAAGTTGATATTCTTACGGTATAAAAACACAACCAAATATTAATCCACTTTGATAAAAAAATGCAGAAAAATCAAAAATATTTTTAAAGATATTTAGGAAATTTTTGAAAGCAAAAGACATTTTTTATTTTGAAAATCTTTGACGCTTTGCTGAAAACCGGGTATTTTAATACCGGATTTGTATATTTACAGTATAAAAATACAAACCGATATTAATCAAAATACAGTAATAAAATTACAAAAAAAATCATATATTTTTTTAATAAATTTTACAGAATTTTCTTGAATTTATATATATATATATATATAAAACAAAAAATATATATAATATATAATATTAAATCGGGCTGGGCCGGCCCAACCAACTGGGCTGGGCCGGACTCAGCCCCAAAGGTATTGGGCCGATTTCGGCCCAAAATGGATTGAGCCGCTCTCGGCCCGAACAATTATCCTCTTCTGGGCCAGGACCGGCCTAGAAGAGATGGCTGGGCCAGGATCCGCCTGGCCCAGCTGCCTAAAACTGGCGGGGGAATTAATTTCCCCCCACCCCTGCATGCAGAACGCTATTCGTTCTGCATGCAGATGAAGGAAAAAAGAAACACCGGAGATATAAGGGAAGAGAAGTCACCTGGCTGGGCTGTGGCGGAGCGTTGCTGGTCTGTCGTCTTCGCTGGCGGTGCTGCGGCGGCTCCAGGCGGCGCTGCGGCTGTTCCAAACGTCCGGCGGTGCTACTGTTCCTTTTCCAGCCTTCTACCCGTTTCCAGCTTTTCCTTCTCAAATTTTGGTTCCTCTCCCTTTCGGTTCGTCCTCTCCTCCCTCTGGTTCCCTCTGTTTTTTCTCTTTTTTTTCTTCTGCCTTTTTCTTCTCTCCTCTGTTTTTTCTTTCCTCTGTTTTTCTGTTTTTTTCTTCCTCTCCGTTCTTCTCCTTTCTCCCTTCTTCCTCTTTCGGGTCTCCTCCCCTTCGGTTTCCCTTTCTTCCTCCTTTGTTGCTGCTGTGTTGGTGTTATTTATAGAGCCAAGTGAGTGGCTCTTTTTTTTTTCGGCTCTCATGGGTAGCAGCCGGCCGGTCGGCCATTGGGCACGACTGCCCAGGTTCGGTGGGTGGTGCGCGGTGGGTGGTCGGCCATTGTGTTCGGTCGGTGGGCTCCAGGCGAGAGGAAGGGGCCGGCAAAAATTTCAAAAAAAAGCACCCATTTTCCCTTCTTCCCCGCTGCATGTTCGGGGGGGAAGAAGAAAGATGAACAGTGTCGTTCAAAACGACACCGTTCTGCCCTTTTCCTTTTTTTTTTTTTTTTTGAATGGAGAAAACGCGCCGTTTCATTTAAAACCTGCAAAACGCCAAAACGCGTCAATTTGCAAAGCAGCCCTCAATTATCTTTTGTCCCTTCAATTGCATCCCTGCCGAATTCGAACCCCGTCCCTATATTTGGCCGCGTTTTTTACTTTGGTCCTTGGCCTCTGAATTATGCAATTGAGCCCTTAATTGATCAAATAACTTCCAATTTCTTCAATTAGGCCCCTGAATCAATTAATTCCAAACCCTCTACTTGCGCGCCTTCTCCAATTTGGTCCCTGGTTTCGGATTTCTTCAATTAAGTCCCTAATTGGCCCTTAAACTTCAATATTTATGCAATTAAGCCCCTAATTTGACCTAATAAATTCCTAAAAAATATATTTTGGCCCCAGAACTTAAATTTCTTCTAATTAAAGCCTGAATTGACTTAAAAATCAATTTTTCTTGCAATTAAATCCCCTATAAAATCATTAAAAAATCCATAAACATCCAAATTTGGGCTTTTCTCCTCAAATTTCAAATTTTCCTTCTCAACAGGGCTCTCCTCCTTCAAGAATATACTGTCAAAAATCCGATCTTTGTATTTTTAACCTCATTGACCAATTTTCCGACAATTTTCTGAGCGCTTCTGCCTCCTGTTATTTTTCTTAACCTCCTTTGGCTATATATATATATATTTTTATATACATATTTTGTGGGGGACCCAAAAATGGGTTACAACAGATGCCCCCTCTTTATAATGCTTACGGAGCAGGGATTTTGCGCAGTAAGTTTTATAAAGATAAACCCCAAAACAGAACTCCCGGAACTGATCTGGTTGAAGCTTGATTGATCTGATGCTTGTCTTTTATAGCAATCTCAACTTGAAATCCCCTCTGGCGATTCATATTTAACCAACATGAAAAAAATGAGGTCCCATTTGGCAACCTCCTTTAGCCAATATCAAAAAATACGAGATCCCTTCTGGCGATCTCCTTAAAAAAAAGCTTAGAATCCCATCTGGCGATTCCTTGTAACCAATGTTGAAAAATGAGGTCCCTTCTGGCGACCTCCTTAAATGAATATCGAAATACGAGATCCCTTCTGGCGATCTGCTTTAATCAACTTGGAATCCCATCTGGCGATTCCCTTTTTTTTCTTTTTTTTTTAATGTATGAAAATACGAGGTCCCATCTGGCGACCTCCAAACATCGAAACTCGAGATCCCTTCTGGCGATCTCCTTCAACTTGGAATCCCATCTGGCGATTCCTTTTATTCAACATGTAATACGAGGTCCCATCTGGCGACCTCCAAATAGCAAAACACGAGATCCCTTCTGGCGATCTCTTTTAATCAACGTGGAATCCCATCTGGCGATTCCTTTTTATAACCAACATGAAAAAAAACGAGGTCCCATCTGGCGACCTCCAAACAGCGAAACACGAGATCCCTTCTGGCGATCTCCTTCAACTTGGAATCCCATCTGGCGATTCCTTTTATTAACCAACATGAAAAAACGAGGTCCCATCTGGCGACCTCCAAATAGCGAAACACGAGATCCCTTCTGGCGATCTCTTTCAACTTGGAATCCCATCTGGCGATTCCTTTTATTCAACATGTAATACGAGGTCCCATCTGGCGACCTCAAGTAGTGAAACACGAGATCCCTTCTGGCGATCTCCTTTAATCATCTTGGAATCCCATCTGGCGATTCCTTTTATTCAACATGTAATACGAGGTCCCATCTGGCGACCTCAAGTAGTGAAACACGAGATCCCTTCTAGCGATCTTCTTTAATAAACTTGGAATCCCATCTGGCGATTCCTTTTATAACCAACATGAAAAAACGAGGTCCCATCTGGCGACCTCCAAACAGCGAAATACGAGATCCCTTCTGGCAATCTCCTTTAACTTGGAATCCTATCTGGCGATTCCTTTTATTCAAACGGAATATGAAATATGAGGTCCCATCTGGTGACCTCCCAATAGCGAAATACGAGATCCCTTCTGCCGATCTCCTTCAATCTAGGAATCCCATCTGGCGATTCCTTTTATTCAAAGCTAAAATACGATGTCGTTCTTCCTGATGGCAGGGTTCAAAACTTTTCATTTTCTCTCTTTGTCTTGTTCTTCTTGTTGTCCCAGAATCCACTATGGTTCGAAACCGTGATTCTTTGCTATTGCCCACTATGATTCTTTCTTCATCTTCAATCTTGTTGGAATGTATTAAGAACTCCTCCTGTAATGATCCAAAAAAAAACATATATGCAATGATTTATGATTAGATGCCATGCATGCATTCGTACCTGGTTTTGAAACATAGGCCCCATCCTCTTCTTCTAGTTCATGAGACTCCCTCTTAACATGAGCTTGCTTTTGAAGTCGTATGCTGGATTCATCTCTCGTGTTGTCTCTGACTTTCTTCAAGTAGTCCTTTTCCCAAAATGTATGACTTGTTATTGCCTCTTTATCATGCTTTTGTTAAATGCTTTAGCTTGGTTTTTAAATCTATAAGCCTTTGTACATTTTACCACCGTAAAACTTTCCACGAAAACATCTCTTATTGCCCCCAGTGTAGGGGTGTGATTCTAGTCTAGGCTTTTGTATGGAGAAGAAATTCGTTCGGCCCATGCTAAACTTTTTAGGTGTGATGACAACAAGACATGCACTGTTGGGATAAATGTGAAAATGATTGTTGTGAGATCAATGCAAAAGAGAAAGAAATCAATGGCCAAACTTTGCTTTATTGATTTAGGAGCCTACATCAAGCATAATATCTTTTTACAGAGTCAGAATTCACAGGGCGAGCTAGGTCTTCTCCATCCATTCTAGCCAACTTCAGTGCTCCTCCTGAGAATGCCTTCTTTACTACGTAAGGACCCTCGTAATTCGGTGCCCATTTGCTTTGAACATCTCCAGGTAGCGACAATATTTTCTTTACTACGTAAGGACCCTTGAAACAACCGCGGTCTGACTTTTTTATCATATGCCTTTGCAATTCGTTTCTGGTAAAGTTGGTGATGACATATTGCAGCTATCCTCTTTTCGCTGATGAAGTTCAGCTGCTCATATCTCACTCTGGCCCACTCGGCCTCCTCTAATTTGGAATCTATCAACACTCTTAACGACGGGATCTCCACTTCCAAAGGCATCACTGCCTCCATACCGTACACCAGAGAATATGGGGTAGTCCCCGTCGAGGTCCTGACCATAGTGCGGTATGCATGAAGAGCAAATGACAGCCTCTCATGCCAATCTCTATATGTGACTACCATTTTCTGAATAATCTTCTTGATGTTCTTGTTGGCGGCTTCTACTGCACCATTCATCTTTGGTCGGTATGGTGAAGAATTCGAATGCTTGATTTTCCATTTAGTACACAACTCTGCTATCATTTTGCCATTAAAATTCTGCGCATTATCTGTCACTATCTTTTCTGGAGGACCATATCGACAAATCAAGTCCTTCTCTATAAACCGTTTCACTACGTTCTGTGTTACGTGGGCATATGAACTGGCTTCCACCCACTTTGTGAAGTAGTCAATAGCTACGAGGATGAATCTATGACCATTGCTAGCTTTTGGGTTAACAGGACCGATTACGTCGATTCCCCACATTGCAAACGGCCAAGGAGATATCAGATTAAATAGCGGAGCTGGCGGCATGTTGACCTTGTCACTGTAAACTTGACATTTATGACATTTCCTGACATAGTCGATACAGTCTTTCTCTAGTGTCATCCAAAAATAGCCAGCCCTTTGGATTTTCCTCGCTATCATATGCCCGCTAGCATGGGTTGAGCAAATCCCCTCATGGACCTCCCGTAATGCCTTTCTAGCATCTGCCTCATTTAAACACCTTAGCAGGGTTCCATCAAATGATCTTTTGTACAAAATCTCTCCATCTAAATAGAAGTCTATAGCCAACCTTCTCAAGGTTTTCTTATCCGTTTTGGAAGCTCCCACCGGATATTCATGATTTTGCACAAGGTTCTTGATATCATAATACCAAGGCTGTCTGTCCATCTCTCCTTCAACTAAGCAACAGTGAGCTGGGTCATTTCTAATGTCAATATGTACCGGTTGTACCTTGCACTTGAGATCAATGGTAGTCATAGCAGCTAACGTGGCCAAAGCATCCGCAAAATGGTTCCCCTCCCTTCCCAGATGGGTGAATCTAATTTCTTCAAATTCCTTTGCTAACATGGATAGGTATTCCTGGTACGGCCTCAACTTTTCCTCCTTAGTTTGCCATTCCCCTTTAACCTGACAAATAATCAACATTGAATCTCCATATACATCTATCTTCTTTATCTTCAACTCTAATGCTGCTTCTAAACCGAGGATACAAGCTTCATACTCAGCTGTATTGTTGGTGCACTCGAAATGCAGTTTAACCGAAACTGGATACTGTTTCTTATCGGGAGAGATTATTACCGCACCGGCCCCATTACCATATACATTCACTGCACCGTCAAAAAAATCGTCCACCAATCTGTCTTCTCTTCTTCTTTCTCTATTGACGATATATCTTCATCAGGGAAGTCAAAATCCAAAGGTTCGTAGTCTTCAACAGCATTATCGGCCAGATGGTCCGCGATTGCACTTCCTTTCACGGCTTTCCGGGTCATATATACTATGTCATATTCTGCCAATAAAACTTGCCACCTTGCAATTCGACTTGAGAGAAAGGGCTTGTTACAAATATACCTCAGAGGATCCACTTTTGAAATTAACCAAGTGGTATAGTATAACATATAATGTCGCAACCTCTTTGCCGCCCACACCAATGCACAACAAAGCCTTTCTATCTCCGTGTATCTAGACTCACATTCAGTGAATTTCTTGCTTAAGTAATAAATGGCTCTTTCCTTCCTTCCGGTTTCATCATGCTGTCCTAATACACATCCCATGGCTACTTCAGTTACTGTGAGATATAATACTAAAGGCTTTCCTGCTACCGGAGGAACCAGTAAGGGTGGATTTTGTAAATAATGCTTGATTTTATTGAATGCCTCCTCACACTCCTCATTCCAGGTTCCGGGATTCTTTTTCCTTAGTAGTCGGAATATAGGTTCACACGTTGTTGTTAGCTGAGCTATGAACCGAGCAATGTAGTTTAACCTTCCCAAGAATCCTCTTACTTCTTTCTCCGTCTTGGGAGATGACATGGCTTGGATGGCCCTTACTTTATCTGGATCCACCTCTATACCTCTATCACTTACCACAAATCCTAACAGCTTGCCCGATTTAACTCCGAATGAACATTTTGCAGGATTAAGCCTTAGTTCATATTTCCTCAACCTCTCAAACAACTTCTTCAGAACTTCAACATGATCCTCTCCCCTTTTAGACTTGGCAATCATGTCGTCTACATATACCTCAATTTCCTTGTGCATCATGCCGTGGAACAAAGTCACCATTGCTCTTTGATAGGTTGCTCCTGCATTCTTCAATCCAAATGGCATGACCTTGTAGCAGAACGTACCCCAAGGTGTGACAAAAGTTGTTTTCGCCTTATCCTCTGGAGCCATTTTTATCTGGTTGTATCCTGAAAAACCATCCATAAAGGAATATGTCGAACTCCGGGCAGCGTTGTCCACTAAAACATCTATGTGTGGTAGAGGAAAATCATCCTTGGGGCTAGCTTTTTTCAAATTCCGAAAGTCCACGCACACTCTAATCTTCCCCTCTTTCTTAGGCACCACAACAATGTTAGATACCCATTGTGGATACCTAACTACTTCAAGAAAACCAGCATCCCATTGCTTCTCGAGTTCTGTCTTGACCTTCATCCAAACATCCGGGTGGGCCCTCCTCAGCTTCTGCTTAACTGGCTTACAACCTTCCTCCAACGGTATCTTGTGTACTACAATATTTGTATCCAGACCAGGCATATCTTCATAGGACCAAGCAAAGACATCTGAATATTCTTGTAATAGGGCGATCATTTTTATCCTTTGCTCAGAAGTAATTAGGGTACCTATTTTCAACTCCTTCTTGAACTGATCACTGCCTACATTGATGGTTTCGAGTTCCTCTGCAACAGGTTTCCAAGTCTGTTCCTGTTGTTCTACTAGCCTGGTGAATTCACTGATATTGCTTTTATCCCACTCTTCTTCTTCCATAGTTATCACATGTTCATTCAAGTTTGGCCATTTATTCTTGATGCTGAATGTATGTAATGTTGTAGGAGATCCGCTTTCAGGATTCCTGAAAGCGGGAAGTGTTTGGTGTAAATGCATAACAAAGAAAGCAATTTGTGAAAAGTGCATGATCTCACAATTTATTTAAAGAAAAGGTGGGCTCCATGACAAACACGAAATCTAGCTGACAATTGAGCCTTGATTGTCGACTAGAGAGAAAATAAAAACCAAACAAAGCAATGACAAAAGCATGTTAAGACAACCAAAGTGGGTTTACATTTTAAAAATTACTGGAGCTTCTTGGATAACCCAGTTCTGAAACTTCTCGTCCGGAGCCAACTTGCGCACAAAGGTCTTGGCGGAAACTTCTTCTATGGTGTAGACCGTCAGTTGTGGGAGTGCTTCATCTCCCTTTCTTGCTACCGTCTTCATGTCATCTTCTTCCACCTTGTTTTCTCCCAAGGTGTTTATGCTCATGTTTGATAGCTCTTGATCAAGGCTTTCGGCTTCTTTATCATGTTGCATTATGTATGCAACTTTTGGGAATGACACGCTAAGGGGAGGGACTTATAGCTTTTCTTCTTCAAGCTCTCTTCCTTTAATTCTAGCCATCCTTCTTGCCCTTCTTCGACCAGCAGCCCACCGATAATCCTCCTGGTTGGGTTGATACCCTAACCCAAATCTTTGAGCAGCATTTTTCATCATTGTCGGACTAACCCCTTCTGGTATCCCGATAATAAGGTTATACTGAAATGGGATCCCGCGGTTCAAAAAGCATAGACTCGCCATCCTTGCTGCTTCTGAGATCTTTGGTCTTCTTAACACTGTGTTCTCCGGCACCCAGTCAGTGTTCACAATCTCAAAGGCATGGATATTGTTATCCTTGCAATCCTTTGCTTCGATAAAAGGTACAGCCACATTCTTTATCATGGACACTGTCTCCTCGGCCTTGACAGTTACCAACATCCCGTTCATGATATACTTCAGGCATTGGTGCAATGACGAAGCTACTGCCCCCGCTGCGTGAATCCAAGGTCTTTCTAACAACATACTATAGGAAGGGTGGATATCCATAACCTGAAGTGTTACTAGGAACATTTGTGGTCCCACATACAACTCCACTTCCAAAGTCCCAATTATTGGCCTAGGTGAGCCATCATACGCTCTGGCCATCATAGTACTCGGCTTTATATGGGATTCATCGATCGGCATTTCTTCCAGAATGTGTTTTGGCAACACGTTAAGGGCCGAGCCATTATCAATGAGTACTTTTCCTATGAGGCAGTCCTTGCACCTAACCGTAATGTATAAGGGCTTGTTATGTCCGGTACCTTCAGCATCAAGTTCATCAACCGTGAAGTATAGGTAATTAGTTGCATGGATCCTCCCCACTAGATGCTCCATGGTTTTGTGTTCAATGTCTTGGGGTACGTATGCCTCATTCAGTACCTTCTGCAAGGCGTTTCGATGCGGCTCAAAGCTGAGTATCAAGGACATCAGGGAAATCCTAGCTGGAGTCTTCTTTAGTTGATCTACTATGCAATATTCACTATGCTTGATCAACTTTAAGAATTCATTCGACTCCTCTTCCGTTACCGGCTTATTAACTTCTAGTGCTTTGTCCAGATCTACCACTTCTTTGCCCTTTGCCTTCCTCAATTCCTCAGGCGTAAAGCAACGACCACTCCTGGTCAAACCACTTATCTCAGTCTGGAACAAAGGAAGAGGGGCTCGAACGTTAGAGGTATAACCATAATTATAAGGCACGGCATTGTGATCCCCTTTGGTGTAGGATGGTTTGACCAAGATTAACCTTGGGGGCCCATTAGCTGTTTGTTGGATCCTGCATACTCCTGTCATCTCATCCTGACCTTCCATCATGCTTACCTCACCCCTGCTCTCCATGGGTTCAATTCTCAATTGCCCTATTTTTAACATTTTTGCAATCTTTTCACGAAACTCGATGCAATCTTCAATATGGTGTCCATCTCTTCCATGGAACTCACAATAATCACCTCCCGCCAGATGGCTTCCTACATTCGCCTCTAGAAATCCTGATCGTATTAACATGTCGTACATCTTTTCCATAGACACCTTCAACATCTTGCATTGATTTCCCACCTCTATCATGCCTATTCCACTACTGCTTGAGGCATGTTTAGGCAACGGGTTTGAATTAATGTTGGGCTTGTCTTCAAAGGATACCCATCCTATCTTAATAAGCTCCAACAATCTTTTCTTGAAAGCGTAACAGGTTTCAATCCCATGCCCGGGATTACCCGCATGATACTCACAAGTCAACTCGGGCTTGTACCAAATTGGGAATGGTGGTTGTAATGGTAGTGTAGGGATAGGAGCGATGTGCCCAATGCTCAATAGTTTGGCTTACATGTCCTTCAAAGGCATGGGTAGTGGCGGTAGTTGTTCTGAAGGGTATCTTATATAGGGTCTTTGGTAGTGATTTTGGTGGTTTGACTGGTTATTTGTTCGATTAGGAGAAAAAGGTTGGTTAAAGTTCATGTGTGAGAATTGAGAGGTAGGTACTTGTGGATTGTGGGAATCTACTTTCTTGCCCCTATACTCGCCTTCCAAGTGGTTAATGTCACCTTCCCTCTTTCTTCCAATAAAACCCTTCTTTCCTACTGGCATTGCTATTCGCCCAGCTTTAATCCCTTGTTCTATCCTCTCAGCTATGCGTACCGCATCATAGAAATGTTGAGAGGAGCTACCCATTAGGTGCTCATAATAAGGTGCCTTGAAGGTATTGGCAAACAAGCTCACCATTTCTGTTTCTATCAAAGGGGGTTGGACATGCATGACCTCATCCCTCCATCTTTGCGCATAAGCCCTTACCGACTCCTGGCTCCTTTTCTCCATTGCCATTAGACTTGTTCGATCAGGAGCGATTTCCATGTTGAACTTGTACTGTTTGAGGAAAGCCTCCACCAAGTCTCTCCAGCTTCTGATCTTGACACTATCTAACCTCATGTACCAACTCAAAACGGACCCTGAGAGGCTATCCTGAAAGAAATAGATTAGCAGCTTATCATCGCGGATCACTTCTGCCATTTTATTGCAGTAGGAACGAAGGTGAGTGTTTGGGCATTCCAAACCAGTGTACTTAATGAACTCTGGTATCCTGAAATCTTTTGGTACCACGATGTTTGGTACCAGACACACTTCAGCTGCTCGCATAGGGTCAAACCAATCATTACCCTCAACTGCCCTTAATCTTTCTTCCAAAGCAAACAACTTGTTCTGGTCCATCAGACTGGGAGACCTATTATCCGGGGTTCCTTCTGCTGTTAAGTCAACAGTGACTGGAGCATGAGTTGGTAGAATAGGAGTAATAGGCACAAACTGCTGCCCATTGGCTGAGTTTGCCCCCTGGTTTTGAGATGTTTGAGGAATGTGAACTGCTGGTGCTCCTTCAAGTTGTTGTGCTGATGTTCCCTCCCCATTCTTAGCTCTTAGAAGCTGCTCCAGTAAGTCGGTTAGCCGAGAAACTTCATTCTTTACGGACTCCAACTCGGTCTGATAATGTGATTCTAAGTGAGCTCTCTCTTCGTTCTCCATTCTTGCTCGAGACCGGGTGTTGTGGATTTTGGATGTGGGACCTATGTTTCACGGTCTGGGATGCATGGAGAAATGTAAATGAATGTATGATAAAGAAACAATGTATGAATGCATATGTAAATATGAGTTTTTTCCTTTTTTTAAAAAACGATCGATGGCCAACATTCCTCGTGTAATGGGTATGGACTCTTTTTGTCGCGTTCCTTATCAGGAGTAGTTTCTGCTCAAGCTGCTGCTTTGGTAGGCTTATATATATTTTTTTACAAAAGATGGGTCAAAGCCCCTTTTCATTCATTAATATTGGCTAATACATCTCTTGAAAAAATGGTACAAAGTAATAAAAAGAAAAATACATCAATCTTCCTCTTCATTCATATCTCTAGCCACTGGTAGGAAAGCAAAACCTCGATTCTCAATTTTCTCTAAGAAGGCGTCCGTCTCAGCCAAGCTTCATCGATAACGAAAGATGTCCCTTCCCACCCTTCGAGCATTGGCTCTAATAATCCGTGCGTGAATGGCAGCTTCATCCATTTGCTCATCTACTTTGGCCATCTTCTCTATAAGCAACATGTTGTTACGATTCAAGGTATGGTTGTTGGTGTCGATCTGTTCTTTATGTTTTTCTGAAACTTCCAACTTTTTGGTCAACTGTTTCACCTTCTCTCGTTCTTTGTCAAACTTCACCTTCAACGTTCTAATTTCAATTTTCTTAGCTGCCAAATCTGCCTTCAAAACCTCCTCTTCATTCCCCTTTCTTCCGAACTCTTGTAATTCAGCTAGGTGACTCTCTCTCATCACGTATTTCTTGTTTAACTCATCATACTTCTCAATTCGGTCCAACAACTCCGCTTGAACATGCAAGAATTTGTCCTCGACATTCTCTTGATATCCGTTGAAGTCGGCTTTCAATGCTTCCAATTCAGAGCTGCTTTGCATCCAATCTAAAATCAGTTTTCATTTTTCTTTCTCAGATTCTTCTATTATAGCCTTTCTTTTGCTCAATTGCAACTCCAACACCCCTATTTTCGCATCTCTGGCTTCGAGCTGTTCGTTTAGAAACACTCTGCTTTTATCTCCTTCCATCATCATCCTTTCTAATGCTGCTTTATCTCCCTTGCTCTTTCCCAATTCTATTTGGAGCCTTTCTAATTGCTCCATAAGGTCTTCCTCATTACTGACCTTTTTTCTTTTCAATGACCCTTCTTCAATTCGTGAAGGCCCATCTTCTGGACATGGCTTTTTCGGAGCGGCAATCGGGGTCAAATTCCTCCACCTTTCATATCCTTCACTTGAGCTCGGGTCTCTCAAACTTTCTGACTCCTTTTGAATCATAGTCAAATGGCACCAATCTTGTTTGATGGTTTCAAGAACTTCTCTCGCGGATTGATCTTTGAAGAACCCGAAAAATTCAGCAAGTCCCACAGTTCTTGGGATGTGTTGTATGCCACCTAATTGTCTTATTACTAGAGCCGGAGCATAGCTGACATAACCTGTGATCCCAATTAAAGGTACCCAGCATTTTTGTCCACAACTTACTATGACATCAACTGATTTAACCTAGGGGGCTTTCCAACTGAAGCTGCTACTAGGTAACTTTTACAGTTTTTCCATCCAACCTTGATCACCCAGGATTCCCCATTCTTCTTCCTCCACTATCTTCAAGGGTTTTTGGTTAAACCACCAAAAATTATTAAAGATCGGCTTCTTGGTTTCAACATGGCTCACCATCCAAATGTATAATAACTGAGTACAACATCTTACTGCGTCTTTCCCCGTCTTTCTGAAATGGTTGAGGGTCAGCAAAGTCTCAGCTAATATGGCAGTTGCAGGGTTGATATGAGTATTTTCATATTCCACGAATGCAGCAGCAACTTCTAGACTTATAACCCCTTTTAAGCTTGGAAACAACACAAGACCATAGATCCCCAGAGCGATTAACCTGTCTCTTTCCAGCACTGAGTCGTATTGTTCTTTTTTCCTTTCTAATTCAACTTCCAAAAATTTCCACTTTAAACCGCTGCCATTCTTCTCTAAAAATCTGCTCAGATGTGGAATCTTCAATAATTTCGACAACTCAGGAATCACCTTGTCATTTCTCAAAGGAAAGTAAACCCGGTGTAGGTGTTTGGGAAACTCCATCAACATTCCATACTCCTCTATAGTGGGACACAAATCTACATTTCCAAAGGAAAAGCATCTGTAATCGGGATCCCAAAAATTAATCAAGGCTTTGATTGCTGGGTTCAATACTTCTATCCTTGCAATTTCTAACAATCGCCCATACTTCCCAAAAAATGCTGCCTCATCAATGTTCTGACTATGGCCCAATATTTTCTTCATCTCATATGCTACACAATTCAGGTCTTTGACTACTGGAAGCTTCCTTGCATCATATCTAGAGCAGTCTCCCTCTGATAGTTGTGACAATTCAGAATTCTGCCCATATTCCACAGTAGAAAATTTGGTAATGATGGCCATCTTATCGTTTCAAAATACCTGAAAACCAAATGCTTTATGGTTTAGATTGTTTTATGCAAAATGTATTTTGTGGAGCATACACCCTATAGCCGGTTCTAAATCTTTTGTGCTTGACGAGGGTAGGTTAGCTATTCAGTCTCTAAAAGGGTCTCTTGCTATCCCAGTGATTGCCCTCGTGGAGGCAATATGGGGGCTTGTAGGCAATGAGATGGCACATGTATCAACCATTCCCAGTCTAAGCACTCAGCGAAGAGTTGGGGTTTACACAAACTTAAACCTTGACTAAAAGTCGTAAGGTAAGCTGCTAGTCCCCCACTTAACTTAAAGTTTGTGTGTGCTCTCAATAATCAAAATATGTGATGCATGTGACAGTTCTATACAAATGCATGAAACAGTTAAACACAAATAAATCAGACAAAAAACAAAGCTTAGTCCACAAGGTCCCCAGTGGAGTCGCCATTCTGTCGCGGGGTGCGTGACGTCGCGGCGATCGTCCACCCTCAGGTGCGTGTAGTGGGGGATATATATATCAAGTAAATATAGGGAGACAAGGAATTCGTTGTCTCTTATCAATGAAAAATGGTGTGGGAGTCGCCACCTAGTATTTTGGTCACTAGGAACCCTAACTGGTCTCAGAGCTTGGGCACGGGGACTGGTTGCGTAAAGGGAAGGTATTAGCACCCCAAATACGCCCTACCTAAGGTAAGCTGCATTGTTTATTTTGTCTGATAAAATTCAAGGTCTCGTTGTGTTTTCTAGTTATTGGCCCTTCTATGGTTCAAGAAAAGTCCTCCTCAATAAGGAGGTCCTTATCTTATCGGGTAAAACTTAACCGTTCTAATGTCTATGACAAAAAACCATATTTTAATATCAGGAAAAAAACATTTTATATAAATTCGTAATCCCGAATACTAAAAGAAAACAAAAAGATTTTTTTAGAATTTTTGAAATATTGGCCTAGTTCTCATGGCTTGAATAAACTGGTTATTAAAGCCAAAATGCATGTTAAAACATATATTGTTTTTGAAAATTTTCTTTTGTTGAGTGAAAATATGATGTTATGATATTTATATATATATATTGGAGAGACTAGGCCGTATTTTAAAACAAAACATTGTTTAATTATGTATATATTTTTTTTTGATGTTTTGACGCAAATCGGGTATTTTAATACTAAGTTGATATTCTTACGGTATAAAAACACAACCAAATATTAATCCACTTTGATAAAAAAATGCAGAAAAATCAAAAATATTTTTAAAGATATTTAGGAAATTTTTGAAAGCAAAAGACATTTTTTATTTTGAAAATCTTTGACGCTTTGTTGAAAACCGGGTATTTTAATACCGGATTTGTATATTTACAGTATAAAAATACAAACTGATATTAATCAAAATACAGTAATAAAATTACAAAAATAATCATATATTTTTTTAATAAATTTTACAGAATTTTCTTGAATTTATATATATATATATATATATATATATATATAAAACAAAAAATATATATAATATATAATATTAAATCGGGCTGGGCCGGCCCAACCAACTGGGCTGGGCCGGACTCAGCCCCAAAGGTATTGGGCCGATTTCGGCCCAAAATGGATTGGGCCGCTCTCGGCCCGAACAATTATCCTCTTCTGGGCCAGGACCGGCCCAGAAGAGATGGCTGGGCCAGGATCCGCCTGGCCCAGCTGCCTAAAACGGGCGGGGGAATTAATTTCCCCCCAACCCTGCATGCAGAACGCTATTCGTTCTGCATGCAGATGAAGGAAAAAAGAAACACCAGAGATATAAGGGAAGAGAAGTCACCTGGCTGGGCTGTGGCGGAGCGTTGCTGGTCTGTCGTCTTCGCTGGCGGTGCTGCGGCGGCTCCAGGCGGCGCTGCGGCTGTTCCAAACATCCGGCGGTGCTACTGTTCCTTTTCCATCCTTCTACCCGTTTCCAGCTTTTCCTTCTCAAATTTTGGTTCCTCTCCCTTTCGGTTCGTCCTCTCCTCCCTCTGGTTCCCTCTGTTCTTTCTCTTTTTTTTTCTTCTGCCTTTTTCTTCTCTCCTCTGTTTTTTCTTTCCTCTGTTTTTCTGTTTTTTTCTTCCTCTCCGTTCTTCTCCTTTCTCCCTTCTTCCTCTTTCAGGTCTCCTCCCCTTCGGTTTCCCTTTCTTCCTCCTTTGTTGCTGCTGTGTTGGTGTTATTTATAGAGCCAAGTGAGTGGCTCTTTTTTTTTTCGGCTCTCATGGGTAGCAGCCGGCCGGTCGGCCATTGGGCACGACTGCCCAGGTTCGGTGGGTGGTGCGCGGTGGGTGGTCGGCCATTGTGTTCGGTCGGTGGGCTCCAGGCGAGAGGAAGGGGCCGGCAAAAATTTCAAAAAAAAGCACCCATTTTCCCTTCTTCCCCGCTGCATGTTCGGGGGGGAAGAAGAAAGATGAACAGTGTCGTTCAAAACGACACCGTTCTGCCCTTTTCCTTTTTTTTTTTTTTTTTTTGAATGGAGAAAACGCGCCGTTTCATTTAAAACCTGCAAAACGCCAAAACGCGTCAATTTGCAAAGCAGCCCTCAATTATCTTTTGTCCCTTCAATTGCATCCCTGCCGAATTCGAACCCCGTCCCTATATTTGGCCGCGTTTTTTACTTTGGTCCTTGGCCTCTGAATTATGCAATTGAGCCCTTAATTGATCAAATAACTTCCAATTTCTTCAATTAGGCCCCTGAATCAATTAATTCCAAACCCTCTACTTGCGCGCCTTCTCCAATTTGGTCCCTGGTTTCGGATTTCTTCAATTAAGTCCCTAATTGGCCCTTAAACTTCAATATTTATGCAATTAAGCCCCTGATTTGACCTAATAAATTCCTAAAAAATATATTTTGGCCCCAGAACTTAAATTTCTTCTAATTAAAGCCTGAATTGACTTAAAAATCAATTTTTCTTGCAATTAAATCCCCTATAAAATCATTAAAAAATCCATAAACATCCAAATTTGGGCTTTTCTCCTCAAATTTCAAATTTTCCTTCTCAACAGGGCTCTCCTCCTTCAAGAATATACTGTCAAAAATCCGATCTTTGTATTTTTAACCTCATTGACCAATTTTCCGACAATTTTCTGAGCGCTTCTGCCTCCTGTTATTTTTCTTAACCTCCTTTGGCTATATATATATTTTTATATACATATTTTGTGGGGGACCCAAAAATGGGTTACAACAAGCTGCTTCTTGAACTTGATGTGTTTTTTAAAAATAAAAATTTTAGCTCAATTCTAAGGCTTCGATAATTCAGTTATTAGTTCCCAAAATATATGTAGATACATGTTCTACATTTTCATGGAAAATACAACATGATTTTATCTATCCTTTAGATATTTGTGCCTATAAATTAAAAATATTAAATTCATTTTTTTCTTTTTGATTCAATAACATACATAAAAAAATATACAAACACACACACACATCTCTTTTTCTATTATTATTTTCTCTTTCTTTTCTCTTCTTTTCCTTTTTTGTTCTTTTTGTACATCACATTACAAAATTATAAAAAAACAATTAAACACTAAACAAAAATTACATGAAAATTACATTAAAAGCCCTAAAAACAATCTGGAATTTACAGGGAAACACATCTGCACCTCCGGAACAGTGTCAGGTAGGCTTTCAGAGTGGCTAGACAGTGGGGCGAGTCTGCTCCACGCGCCACCGTCACTGGCGGCGCGTGAGTTCACGCGCCGCCGCAGAAAAACCCAGCAACAGGGGGGGCTGGATCGACTTCTTCCCCTCTTCTTTTCCTCGCCGGCGGTGAAGATCACCGTCACCTGCAACCAAAAGAAAACGCACAAGCAGTCTGTTTTAGTTATTTTTTTAGATCTGTTTTCCTCTGCTTTCCATCCTTGTCTGCTTCACTTTCTTCTTTCTCAGGTCTGTTCTTGGGGCTTCGTCGTCTTCTCCTCTGCTTCGGGTGGCAGATCGGGCGGTGCTGCCGTGGCTGACGTTGCTGTGATGGGAAGGAGCCGCCGCTGCAAGACTGGTGGGAGGAGATGAAGAAGACAGCGGGGATTGCTGCTGGAGGCTGGTCTGGTGCAAAGGAGAGCCGATGGATGAGGAAGGGGACGGCGTCTGTGGGCACTGCTGCTGTCGGCCGCCGCTGGGTTCTTCGGTGGGAGGAGGCTGTGAAGGGGACTCCTGCTGGGAAGGTGAGGATGGCGTCTCCCAAGCTGGTGGTGGAGGAGATCGGCTGCTGTGTGGCTTGGTGGAGGCCGGTTCTGTGGGTCTTGCTGCTGGAGCTGGGTCGGCCAGGAGAAGGTCTTGGTCGGGCGTCTGCTGTGAGCGGCTGGTTTCCTTGGGCACCGCCGTATGGGGGCTGATGTTGATGGGTCTGTGGGCGCTGGAGGAACGGCTGGAAGAAGGGGACTAGTCCGGTGTGGGAGCAGGAGGTGTAGCGGCTGCTGACTTCTATGGATGAGGAAGGAGAACAAGCTGGCTGGGAGAGGAGAGGATAGGAGGGAAGATCGGTTGTGGATTTTGTGAGGAAAAGGGGGCTGGTGTGCAAAAAAGGAGAGGAGGCAGTGTGTTTGTTGCCGGCTGCTGAGGGGAAGAAGAAAATCAAAGGGGAGGGGCGGCCAGCCTCTGTAAACAGGGAAAGGGAAGCTTGCGGCCGCCCCTTCTCTCTCTGGTTTTTTCAATCTGGGAATGGGGGCGCCGCCCCTTGCAAAAAAACAGGTTTAGGGTTAGGGTTTTCTTTTTTGTATTTTTCTGATGTTTCCAAAATTGACCCCCTAAACAAATCAGTGTAGCCTAGTATTTATAGGAAAAGTTTTGCTAGGTTTTCAAACTAGTCCCTCAACTTTTCCTTTCCTTCTCTTTTCCCTTTTTTTTTGTAAATTTTGATTTTTCTTATTTTTTTGTATTTTTGAAGTCGAGCAAATATCAACATCGACTCAATGCGGAAAATCAATGATTTTAAAAATGACGCGTGAAAAGTTGAACGCGTTCCAAATATCTTTGAAAATTTAAATTCTTTTGAGACGATGCTAAAAATAATAAAAACGATGCAAATGTATTAAAAACGTATTTTTTTGGATTTTCAATGCTTTTCACTATTTTTGGATTTTTCTGAAAATTTATTAAAACATGGGTCAAAAATTGGGTAGCAACAGATGCCCCCTCTTTACAATGCTTACGAAGCAAAACTCCTCAATGTTTTGCATAGTAAGCTTTGTAAAGAAAAACTTGTCTTTTTGTCTTCCTAACTTGCTCAATATCCACTCATCTAAAGACCTTACTTCTCTTTTTTTTTTCTATTTCTTTCCGTTTTCCTTCTCTTTTTTTTCTCTCTCTTTTCTCTCCTTTTTTTTCTTCTTTTTTCTGTTAATCTGAGATCCCATCGGGCGATCTCCTTGAACCAAAACCAAAATCTATGTGGTTGGGCTAACCTGAGATCCCGTCCGGCGATCCCCTTTAACCAGAACCAATATCTTGTGTGGTTGGGCTAACCTGAGATCCCGTCCGGCGATCCCCTTTAACCAGAACCAATATCCTGTGTGGTTGGGCTAACCTGAGATCCCATCCGGCGATCCCCTTTAACCAGAACCATTATCCTGGGTGTGGTTGGGCTAACCTGAGATCCCATCTGGCGATCCCCTTTAACCAGAACCAATATCCTGTGTGTGGTTGGGCTAACCTGAGATCCCATCTGGCGATCCCCTTTAACCAGAATCATTATCCTGTGTGTGGTTGGGCTAACCTTAGATCCCGTCCGGCGATCCCCTTTAACCAGAACCAAAATCCTGTGTGTGGTTGAGCTAACCTGAGATCCCATCTGGCGATCCCCTTTAACCAGAACCATTATCTTGTGTGTGGTTGGGCTAACCTGAGATCCCATCTAGCGATCCCCTTTAACCAGAACCAACATGAGATCCCATCTGGCGACCTCATTAAACCAAAACTAAAAAATGTGTGTAGCTCGGTCAACCTGAAATCCCATCTGGCGATTCCCTTTAACCAAAGCTATATGAGATCCCATCTGGCGACCTCATTAAAGTGGAACTAAAAAAATGTGGTAGCTTGGTCAACCTGAAATCCCATCTGGCGATTCCCTTTAACCAAAGCTACATGAGATTCCATCTGGCAACCTCATTCAACTGGAACTAAAAAATATGTGGTAGCTCGGTCAACCTGAAATCCCATCTGGCGATTCCCTTTAACCAAAGCTACATGAGATCCCATCTGGCGACCTCATTCAACTGGAACTTAGAAAAATGTGTGGTAGCTCGGTCAACCTGAAATCCCATCTGGCGATTCCCTTTAACCAAAGCTACATGAGATCCCATCTGGCGACCTCATTCAACTGGAACTTAGAAAAATGTGTGGTAGCTCGGTCAACCTGAAATCCCATCTGGCGATTCCCTTTAACCAAAGCTACATGAGATCCCATCTGGCGACCTCATTCAACTGGAACTTAGAAAAAAGTGTGGTAGCTCGGTCAACCTGAAATCCCATCTGGCAATTCCCTTTAACCAAAGCTACATGAGATCCCATCTGGCAACCTCATTCAAGTGGAACTAAAAAATGTGTAAAAAGTGGTCTCATTGTAATGGGTGACCTACCCAGGTGGAAAGAATATGGAAAGCGGTCTCATTATGATGGGTGACCTACCCAGACGGAAGATAGAAAAAATATGAAGTGTGGTCTCATTGTAATGGGTGACCTACCTAGATGGAAAATGAGAAAAATATGAAGTGGTCTCATTGTAATGGGTGACCTACCCAGATGGAGGATAGAAAAAATATGAAGTGGTCTCATTGTTATGGGTGACCTACCCAGATGGAAGATGAGAAAAATATGAAGTGGTCTCATTGTAATGGGTGACCTACCCAGGTGGAGGATAGAAAAAATATGAAGTGGTCTCATTGTAATGGGTGACCTACCCAGGTGGAGGATAGAAAAAATATGAAGTGGTCTCATTGTAATGGGTGACCTACCCAGGTGGAGGATAGAAAAAATATGAAATGGTCTCATTGTTATGGGTGACCTACCCAAATGAAAGATGTGATGTGACAAGTGTGAAAAATGGGACTTACCTGGCGAAGTCCTGAAGGAATGATAGAAGAAGGGCCGGAAAACTTGGTGCTTCTTGATAATTCTTGATCGCAGGGTTTGAAAACTCGATGCTTCCTGATTGCAAGGTTAATCTTTTCATTTCTTTGAGATTTTCCTAACAGTAAGGCTTATCTCATCTTCTTCCCGTTCCAAGGTCACAACCATGATTCTCTGTTATTATCAGCTCAATGATTCTCCTTTTTTTTCTTTTGTTTTTTTTTCTTCTTTTTTTTTTGGTCCCCAATCTTGTTGAACTAAGTTGAGGATTTTTCTTGCAACAAAACAAAATAAAAAATATGTGTAATGTTTTAACATTAGATGACATGCATGTATCCTTACCTGATTTGAAATATAGGTCCCCCCCCTTTGATGATCCATCGTCATAGGGTGCCTTTGTTTGCATTTCAAAGCTTTATTGGTTCTTTCGATGCATTGGCTCATTCATGTGCTAGCCATCCACTCAGTTGTAAGTGCAGTGCCCATCCTGGGCTGTCTTCGATGGTTACTGCTCTTGTTGTTTATCAAGCTTGACTCTGCCCCCAAGTGCGATGTTGCTTGATTCATCATGAAGGATTTTCTCTCCTGGATTCTTCTGAAAATTATCTTTCGATTGGTTGTGTGCATCATGCCAACACCCATCAAGATTGTCAACCAGTCATGAACTTGCCTCCAATTGAAACAATACTCTTCAAGTATATGTTATCACCCGCCTTCTTGGAACTGCCAAGTCATCCAGACATGGATCTCATACCTTGCAGTAAAAGGGCTCATCGTTGTAAGCTCAATGTTCTTCTCCATGGATTCTTCTCAGCTTGTCAAATCAGATCATGAAAGGAAATGCGTTGGCATCATCAATGATGTTCATCACCCATATTCATGCGATGAAGTGCGCCTTCAAGCTTCAAAACAAGATGGTCCCACAGTCAGTCTTGGTGAGTGCATCCTTCTGACATTCATTCCAATGCAACCATGCAATACCATCTGTTGATAACCATGTTTCAAAAGATGACAATATGAGATTGTCCTTTAAGTGCAGCATTGTTCCACAGTCAGTCTTGATGGTGTGCATCTTTTCGCCATTCAATTACATTCATTCGTGTATCCTCATTGATCGCTAGCCATGTTTCAAAAGATGATGATATGAAAGTGTCCTTCAGGTACATCTTTGATCCACCGCAGTCTTGGTGGCGTGCACATCTTTTCAATATTCATTTAAATACAACTGTATGCCCGCATCGATCGATAGCCATGTTTCAAAACATGACGATATAAAGATGTCCTTCAAGTGTATCTTTGCTTTCCCGATTTTTGACGGGGTTCACTAGATCATGGACTATCTTTGAACAACATTGCCCCCAATATGATCTGAATGTGCTCGTTCATTGACTATCTTTCTTTGAACACCATTGTCTTCAGTACACTGATTCATCATTTAATCATCTTTCATTGCCCCCTAGCTGATCTGAATACTGCTTGTTTCCCTTTTAGGATCCACTGTATTGCCCCCAGGTGGTCAACTTTTCAAAGGGTGTCGAGAAATGTTGATGTCATTCTTGTCAAGGATTTTGCAAATTTGGTTGATGTTCTTGTTGTTTAACAATCTTTCTTGTTCTGGAATCAACTCTCATATTTCAAAGATCATGTCAATTCGAGTCTAATTGTTGAAATGAAATCAAAGAGATATCAGTTTTGGACAAGATCTTTTGAAAATCAAGCTTGTTGGTCAAAGACCTAACACACACTATTCAATATAGTCCTTTGATTGTCTTGTATTTTGAAAACAGAAATGACCCATTGTAAGTTTAAAATGACTTTTTTCATGGTTCTTTATGTCAGTTTTAATCTTTGATCTTGGGTATATCTTTTCACGGTCTGCAATGAGGTGACCTTCTGTGAATTTCAAGGAAAACAAAAGGCTCAAGTCAAAACTTGAGGATTCATCAAGAAAGATTGTTTTCTTTTTTTAGCACCAATTTTATCAGCATGCATAATAACCAGTAGCTTAATCCATGAAGCCACGACTCTTATGGAAAGGCTCTTCAAGTTTTGAGATCGCCATTTATCGGTTCAGATTGCTTACTTGATCAAAAAGGGCTTTTAAGAGCACGTAATGCAGGCTATGGTTCATGGCTATGAAAGAAAGGGATTTCACAAGCTCAAAAGGTGTTTGAAGGTTTCAAAGACCTAGGATCAACATCAATTATTCATCAACTCTCTTTCTCTTGTGGTCATTGTAGAGAAGTGACATTTGACCTTGTTAATTTCAAAGATCAGAATTCTCTTAACATAGGTCATAATGCAAATCCAACTTTCCTTTGATGAATAACCAATCTCAATCATCTGATAACTTCAAGGGCTTTATCATGGATGCCAAAGGTCATGGCTTTCACATAGCATTTCTCATAGTTTTCTAACACGCCCCTAGTTTAGGTCCTCTTTCTTTTAACTCTCTCTCAAACGTTGGACTTTTGTTCTAAGCCTTCTCTTTCACTTTTGTCTTTTCTTATTTGCCCCCAGTACGGGGTGTGATCCTAGTAAGGGTTTCTTGAAATAAAATATTTTATCAGGCTCAAATGGGGACCACAAGGGATAATATTTCAAGAAATGTGAAAGGATAACAAAGATGGCCTTTTCTCATTTCAAGCAAGGTCGGTTAGAACCGATAAATTTTGACCTCGTCTAGTGTAATGATTTGGACTTGTAAGAATCATGATTCACGAGTCCATAACTACTGAATCCACTATATGTCATTATGCATACTGCTAAAACTTAGCTATATAATGTGTGGTTCAATTTTACGTGTAAGGGCTCAAAATTTGTTTGATCACCTCATGTCATTTCAACATGTATCGAGTCATTTCTGTAATCAAAACACTTTTAATCTTCAAGATTGATTAACCTTTATCGCATGTTGGAGTTTGATCAAAATATTTTGTTAGAATAAAATACTAAACATCTGTTGATTTCAAAACAACAAAGAGACAAAAACAAGGCATGTTTCGTTGAAGGATGAGATGTGATCCCAAAACAAAATGCAGAATCCCATAACAATATGATTGACAGTTCATCACCATTCTTGAATCAGCTTTTCTGGCAATATCTGTGTTTCGCTAGGCAATTCCGATCACTCGTCATTCTGAGGATGTTTTGGCGACAAAATGAACAATGACAAGCTCCTTCACAGATTCCTTTCGTCTTTTCCTCACCAACTTGCGGACTCGATTCTTGCAATTATTCAACTGAATGGCCTGAAATCCCCCCATGATATTCAAATCTCCTGTTTGGATCATATCACATAGGAAACAGTGGTTGCATGGGATTTAACAGCGTCAGGCAAAAAGTCTAGAATCTGGCAGATGCTGGTAAATAAACTCAAATGGCAAAGGGAAGTCAATCCTGACAAAAGTACTTGAGCAGTGGATGCTACAGTGAGACCTGGCTAAACCACATGAATAAGGTTTTCCGCCTTCAGAGTTATCTTCTTATTCATCTCTCTTCATTGTTCTGGAATTCATGGCAGAACCTTCAATCTTTCACTTCTTCATGGCTCGTTCAATTCTTTTGACAATCTTCACAACATCATGTCAATCTTCCCATGTTGTTGTGGTCGTTTGTGGATTGTTGGAAACCTTCCAACAACTAGGTAATCTTGCCAGCGCATAGAATCATGCAGCGCTATCACTGTCAATGTGTGAAATGATGCATTGTTTTTATTGGAGGAGAAACTGATGAATCTGAAACTCCTTTGTCTCCTCTTCGATCCCTCACTGACGGTGCATCAAACAGACACCTGTAGAGGGAGCTCTGCTCTGTTGAAGTTTCAGTCTTCTTCATGTTTTTCAGTCTAGGCATGTCTCTTCTCTCTACTTTTGCATTTTAATACTGACACTGTAAGGAGGAAAATCATAGATGATCAAAACTACTATATTCCTTCTTGAATTTCCCATTTGCAGATCCATAAACAGATTCCTTTCGAGAGAGCTCTGCTATGTTGAAGTTTGATGTTTGCCCCTATTTTCAGACTAGGTCTGGCTTTTCAACCCACTACAGTGTCTTCGTACTGAAACTGGTGGCGTAAATTTTCATATCTTCTGAAACTACTGCATTCCCTCTTGCATTCCCCACTTGCAGAGCCACAAACGGGTTTTTGTGGAGAGAGCTTTGCCACGTCAAAGTTCGATGACTGCTCATGTTTTCAGACTAGGTCTGACTCTTCGGCCTACTCCAGTGTTTCAGTGCTGAAACTGATGAGATAAATTTTTGTAGCGTACGAAAGTACTGCATCCCCTCTTGCATTCCCCACTGCAGAGCCACAAACGGATTTTTGTAGAGAGAGCTCTGCCGCGTTGAAGTCCGATGACGACTCATGTTTTCAGACAAGGTTTGACCCTTCTACCTACTCCAGTGTTTCGGTTCTGAAATTGATGGGGAAAAGTTTTGTAGCACATGAAAATATTACATTCCCTCTTGCATTTGCCACTAGCATATCCCCAAACAAATCTCTACAGAGAGAGCTCTGCCATGTAGAAGTTCAGTGTCTAATCATGTTTTTTCAGACCAGGTTTGGCTCTTCAACCTACCACAGTGTCTTTGTGCTGAAACTGATGAGAGATTTTTATAGCATATGCAACTAATAAATCCCCTCTTGCATTCCCAACTTGCAGAGCCATAAACGGATTTTTGTAGAGAGAGCTCTGCCACATTGAAGTTTGATGACTGCTAACACTTTCAGACCAGGTCTGACTCTTCTGCCTACTACAATGTTTTCCTGGTGCCACTGGTGAGAGGAAGTTTTAAAGCATATGAAACTACTACACCCCCTCTTGCATTCCCCACTGGCTGATCCATAAACAAATCTCTACAGAGAGAGCTCTGCAATGTAGAAGTTCAGGGTCGAATCATGGTTCTTTTTTTCGGGGGTTTTTTTTTTTTTTTTTACATCTTGTGCCGCTGAACTGGAATTGAGCTAACAATTGGGGTAACGTCGAAAAAGGCTAACACACCATGCACAGAAGGCTAGCAGTTATTTGGTGCCATTGAAAGATGTGGAGGCGATGAACAATTAACAAGGCAGCTGACCAAGAACAAAAGTTGTCATTAGTTGATGACTGAAGGCATTGTTGTCGTTGTTCATGACTGAAAAGGAGAGGTGCAACTTCAATGGGACATGGACAAGCAGTGTTCCCACAGAATACTGTGTAAACATTCCCTTTCCCTTTGATGCTCTACACTTGTTCAAGCAGATCTGAGTCTAGCTGCTTCACCTTTACTGCTCTCAACTTCATTTTGACATCGTGCCTCTCTCTGACCCCTTTCTTTATTATCCATCATTTTCCATCCAGTGTAGTAAACCTCGGATAGGGGAACCTATTTTTCCTCCCGGTATATGCATGATAAATGTATGAACATGTAAACTATATGATGAACTCGCCCTTCGAGGGATGACATATGGTCGTAACTCTTGTATGATGAAACAAGAATCTTGATTCTTGCCCAAACTCTACAATGAAAATTTTCTGAGTGACGACCATTAGGTCACCCACAAGTCTTGAGTTCAAGATGCTTCAAGAAGGGTTTGCCCTGATGCAGAACAATGTATACGGAGCACACATCCTAAAGCCAGGTTCTAATCTTTTTAAGTGAGACAAAAGACAGGTTTACTACTTGGTCTCTAAAAAAGGGTCTCTTGTTGTCCCAGTGATTGCCCTCGTGGAGGCAATATAGGGGCTTGTAGGCAATGAGATGGCACGTGTCCAACTATTACCAGTCTAAGCACTCAACGAAGAGTTGGGATTTACACAAACTTAAACCTTGACTAAAAGTCGTAAGGTAAGCTGCTAGTCCCCCTCCTAACCTGAAGCTTGTGTGTGCTTTCAAAAATAAATACAAGTGATGCATGAAACAATTCTAAAAATGCATGGATAAGACAAAAATAAAACAAGACAAAAAATACAAAAACTTAAACACATCAAATACACAAAGCTTAGTCCAATATTGTCAGAAAACAATACCTTCCCCAACGGAGTCGCCATTCTGTCGCACGTCGGAAAAAAAAACACGCGGCATCGGCTGGTGATTTTATCGTTGTTCGTTTTGATTGGTTCGTTTGGAGTCACCACCTAGTAATTTATTAAGGGCTACTAGGAAACCGGATGTACTGATCTTGTCAGAGATTCACGGGTAAGAGACTGATTGTGGTTAGGGAAGGTATTAACACCCCTAATGCACCCTACCTGAGGTAAGCTGCTTCTTGAACTTGATGTGTTTTTAAAAATAAAACTTTTAGCCCAATTCTAAGGCTTCGATAATTCAGTTATTAGTTCCCAAAATATATGTAGATACATGTTCTATATTTTCATGGAAAATACAACATGATTTTATCTGTCCTTTAGATATTTGTGCCTATAAATTAAAAATATTAAATTCATTTTTTTCTTTTTGATTCAATAACATACATAAAAAAATATACAAACACACACACACATCTCTTTTTCTATTATTATTTTCTCTTTCTTTTCTCTTCTTTTCCTTTTTTGTTCTTTTTGTACATCACATTACAAAATTATAAAAAAACAATTAAACACTAAACAAAAATTACATGAAAATTACATTAAAAGCCCTAAAAACAATCTGGAATTTACAGGGAAACACATCTGCACCTCCGGAACAGTGTCAGGTAGGCTTTCAGAGTGGCTAGACAGTGGGGCGAGTCTGCTCCACGCGCCACCGTCACTGGCGGCGCGTGAGTTCACGCGCCGCCGCAGAAAAACCCAGCAACAGGGGGGGCTGGATCGACTTCTTCCCCTCTTCTTTTCCTCGCCGGCGGTGAAGATCACCGTCACCTGCAACCAAAAGAAAACGCACAAGCAGTCTGTTTTAGTTATTTTTTTAGATCTGTTTTCCTCTGCTTTCCATCCTTGTCTGCTTCACTTTCTTCTTTCTCAGGTCTGTTCTTGGGGCTTCGTCGTCTTCTCCTCTGCTTCGGGTGGCAGATCGGGCGGTGCTGCCGTGGCTGACGTTGCTGTGATGGGAAGGAGCCGCCGCTGCAAGACTGGTGGGAGGAGATGAAGAAGACAGCGGGGATTGCTGCTGGAGGCTGGTCTGGTGCAAAGGAGAGCCGATGGATGAGGAAGGGGACGGCGTCTGTGGGCACTGCTGCTGTCGGCCGCCGCTGGGTTCTTCGGTGGGAGGAGGCTGTGAAGGGGACTCCTGCTGGGAAGGTGAGGATGGCGTCTCCCAAGCTGGTGGTGGAGGAGATCGGCTGCTGTGTGGCTTGGTGGAGGCCGGTTCTGTGGGTCTTGCTGCTGGAGCTGGGTCGGCCAGGAGAAGGTCTTGGTCGGGCGTCTGCTGTGAGCGGCTGGTTTCCTTGGGCACCGCCGTATGGGGGCTGATGTTGATGGGTCTGTGGGCGCTGGAGGAACGGCTGGAAGAATGGGACTAGTCCGGTGTGGGAGCAGGAGGTGTAGCGGCTGCTAACTTCTATGGATGAGGAAGGAGAACAAGCTGGCTGGGAGAGGAGAGGATAGGAGGGAAGATCGGTTGTGGGTTTTGTGAGGAAAAGGGGGCTGGTGTGCAAAAAAGGAGAGGAGGCAGTGTGTTTGTTGCCGGCTGCTGAGGGGAAGAAGAAAATCAAAGGGGAGGGGCGGCCAGCCTCTGTAAACAGGGAAAGGGAAGCTTGCGGCCGCCCCTTCTCTCTCTGGTTTTTTCAATCTGGGAATGGGGGCGCCGCCCCTTGCAAAAAAACAGGTTTAGGGTTAGGGTTTTCTTTTTTGTATTTTTCTGATGTTTCCAAAATTGACCCCCTAAACAAATCAGTGTAGCCTAGTATTTATAGGAAAAGTTTTGCTAGGTTTTCAAACTAGTCCCTCAACTTTTCCTTTCCTTCTCTTTTTCCTTTTTTTTTGTAAATTTTGATTTTTCTTATTTTTTTGTATTTTTGAAGTCGAGCAAATATCAACATCGACTCAATGCGGAAAATCAATGATTTTAAAAATGACGCGTGAAAAGTTGAACGCGTTCCAAATATCTTTGAAAATTTAAATTCTTTTGAGACGATGCTAAAAATAATAAAAACGATGCAAATGTATTAAAAACGTATTTTTTTGGATTTTCAATGCTTTTCACTATTTTTGGATTTTTCTGAAAATTTATTAAAACATGGGTCAAAAATTGGGTAGCAACAGTTAGAAGTAAATGTTAAGGGCTTGAGATAAGAGTGGCGTACCCTCCTTGCAGGGGAGATGCATCGCAACAACAATTCTTAAGCGGTGTCTTTTGGAATGGTCTTTGGTTTGGTTGAGGAGTCGCTACCTATTATTATAAATACTAAGAACCCTAACTGGTTTTTTAGAGATTCTAGGCAAAAGACTCGTTGCGTAAAGGTAAGATAGTAGCATCCCTAGTACGCCTTACTTAAGATAAGTTGAATTATTTTGTATTTGTTTGCTATGATCTTATAACGTCCATTTCTACCGACTTAACTATGATGGGTCTGCTATGATGAACAAAATTAATTTTCTAGGTCAAGAACTTGGTTTGTGAAAGTGAAATACCCTCAATTATTGTTAAGGCTTCTTTTAGGGGAAAACTAGAATTTTGCTACCGCGTCATTCCAAATAATATTTTAGATAAAACTCCTTGCAAATTTTATCTTTATATTAGAAGTGAATGGGTTGTATTATTCATAATAATATTTTGGATATTAACCATACACAGGTTTTTTATTCTTATATTAAAGTGAGTAATAAAATTATTATCCCTGATAATATTATAAATGTTAATCCATTTTAGGTATTTTATCCTTATATTAAAAGTGAATAATATTTATTATCCCTAATAATATCTTGAATATTCATCCCTTTTAGGTTTCTTATCCTTATATTAAAAGTGAATAATATTTCTTTACCAAAAATAATTTTTAAATATTTGTTAAATATAGGCCAAAATCCTTTGAAATTTTACAAACTTGTTGTAAAATCCATGTAATATTTTTTTTAAATATGCCAAAATATTTTAAATTTTCTTTGAAAACTATGCTCAAATAAATTTAGGATTTTTGGTCATATTAAAAAAAGAAAATATTTTTTTATTATTTTTTAGGCTTTGTTTGGGAAAAAAACTATTTTTTTTAATAATAAAACTACCCTAAATAGGCTTAAGTGGTATTTGTCAAAAGCACTCTTAAGACCCTAAAAAATAGCAAATCAAACAGGGTATAAACCCTTTGACCTAAATTTGTTTGTACCCAATTGAGTTGACCTGAAATTTTTGGTTTCACCATAAACCGAACCAAAAATCTTGGTTTGACCCGAAAATAAACCACAAACAAAACCAAAGCTAAAAAACACATTAAACACCCAATAAACACAAAAACACAAAAAAAAAAAACCAAGCCAATATGAACCATAGAAATCACAAGACTGTAAAATAAAAACAAACATATCTAGGCCTTCCAATTTCCATCCCCTGAGATTGATATTTCCATAACATATTGCACCACAGCCATAAACAATAACTTAGAAGAAGCAAAATATGGAGAGTATCCATACCAGTTTCAAATCCAAGCCTGAAACTCATATATTTTATTCACTCTTTGTTTAACAAGGTTGTCAGCTATATGGTTTACCTCTCTTAAAACCTGAAAATTAGATATAGAACCCAGCTGAGTAGAGCACCGAGAAGCAAGAATGAAGAGTACATGAAATCTCCATGATCTAAAAGATTGATTGTTCATCCAGTTTATTGCTATCTAATTTTTTAAAAATGTTTGAAAAAAAGACAAAACTTGCAAAAAAAAAAAACACAAAACTTGCAAAAAAAAAAAAAACCAACAAAAATATGTTGATGTATTTACACCATTTTCAATTTCTTTTTCAAAGAATTTAAAATAATAATAATAAAAAAATTCTAACCAAAAACAAACCAAAGCCAAAAAACTAAAACTAAAACCAAAACAACACCCAAAAACACACAAAAACTTAAAATTTCATAAACAAAATGGATCAAAATCACAAAAAGATAAAGAACCCCAAGAATAAAACCTAGCAATATGGGTTTCAAATCAGATTAGTTTCGGTCAAAACAAAAGCACATATCTGTTGGAAATCATACAAAAAATAATAATCTAGCATTTAATCACTTTAATTTTTACTTAAAAATCATGATTTTTATTAAAATGAGTTTTGGTTGAAAACTTATGTCATGACACAATTTTTTACTCTTTTATTTTTTTTATTTATTTTTATTTTTACTATATTTTCTGAAAAATGAGAATAACAAAATGAAAAAATAATAATAAAAATGATTTCTGAAAAGTGTATGGGGTTCTATTCTTCAGTTGTTGCAGAATTCAGAAGTCTTTGGGGGATTGGGCTGATGAATTTGATCATGCCAAGAAAAGTCTGCTGAAAAAAGTGCTTTCCTTCTATTATTTTGAGACTAGCTTGGCTTGGAGTTGTTTATTTTGTTGGGAGAGAAAGGAATGCCAGAATCTTCAATGATGTGAGTTCATTCCCGCTTGATGTACCTGCTCAGGTTATCCATTCAGTTCAGTTGAGACTACACAATGACCAAATTGCTTCTTTTAGTGAATTTTGTTGCTGGTGGAAGTTCAGTTATGTTGTCTAGTTTGGCTTTTTTCCTGTTTATGGGTTTTGATTGCTTTTAGACGGCTATGAAAATTTAAGCTTATAGGAAATAGTGCTTCTACGATCTCCTAGCAAAATTTTAGCTTCATCCAAATTTAGGGAAAATCTCTTGCATCCATAATACAAGGTTTATTTTTGCATGAATAGATACATATTAAAGCAGGGCAATGTTGTGTAATCTTCAATCATCATAATAGAGCAAAAACAAAACAAAAAGGTTAGGTCAAAGTCGACATGTAAAAGAAGAGTGCTTAATTTTTGCATAACACTTAATTACATTACAGGTTATTTGAACAAAACAGGCACTTACACAGGTTTCGTGCTCTCTTTCAGGGACACTTCTGACTAGTAGCTAGCTAGGACTCATGCTGATGCAAATAATCAAGTTACAATATTTAGACTCCATTCTTCATGTCTTACATTCACTTTGAAGTCGTCTGGACACTACAGGGCAAGAACCTTCTCGTAGGATAGCAGTCCATGCCTTCAAAGAAAATTGGCCTTAGTTCGATTCAATTCAGCTACAACATTGCTAATGTCCATTCTCTCTTTAGGAAACTTTTCTGAGCAAAACACTCCTATCTTGCTGATTGAAATCAAACACTCCACGATTTGATCAGTGCCTTTTCCCTGATCAACTTCTGTCAGAAGTTTCGGGTCGGCGACATCATCTACACGGTCAGTTAAGGCCATTTTAACATAACTGTGAAGTTCTAGTCCATCTCTGAACATGCTATCTGTAGATCTCTTCCCAGTAATCATCTCCAGCAGTAGGATGCCATAGCTGTATACATCCCCGAAAGTTGACACCTCGCTTCCGATGCCATACTCTGCAGTCAGTTTGTTTGAATGGTTAATTAATCAGAGTTGTTTATGACCCTGGAGATAAAATGCTAGAGAAAACTTGTAAATAATGGAATATGTATCCCTCTAGAGTTGTATGTTACCGGGAGCTGCATAGCCGACGGTGCCTTTTAATCCAACAGAGCTTGTCTGACTCGAAGATGACTGACAGGATGCTTCAGAAAGGAACTTTAACAATCCAAAGTCCCCGACATGAGCAGTCATATCTCCATCGAGAAGAACATTACTTGGCTTAAGATCACAATGAACAATAGGCATTTTGCATTGGTTGTGCAAATAGTCGAGCGCATTAGCCACATCAATTGCAATGTTTAACCTATGAATGAGATTAAGATTTCTTGGCCCATCTACTTCCTGATCCAATGTTTGGTTTGGATGCAACCATTCTTCTAGACTCCCATTGATCATGAACTCATAAACAAGAGCTCTAAAATCATCACCTTGAAGATCAACGCCAGCATATGCATATAATACTTTGACAAGATTCCGGTGCCTGATGTTTAGCAAGGCTGCACATTCTCTCATAAAGCTTTTGGAAGCTCCTTCGCGTAGCAAGTTGAATACTTTCACAGCAACAATCACTCCATCAAATGCAAGTACTCCTTTATACACAGACCCAAAACTACCAGCACCAACTAAATTGCCAGAAGAGAATCCATTCGTTGCTTGAAGGAGGTCTTTGTAAGCTACTGTTCGGAATGGCATTTCACATGACAACTCGTTTTTTGTTTTTCTCAACGATTTTTTCAAGCAGCACAAAAATAAAAAAGATGCGATGAAGATTAATCCAATAAAGCCACAAGGAATAGCGACTATCAATGTTAGCTTGGTAGAAAATTTTGACTTGGATCTGCAAGTGGGCAGATTCAACTGAAGTATTCCTCCACAAAGATTCTTGTTCCCTGCAATTGAAACCGCACTTGTATTCTCAAAGACACCGTGCATAGGCACCTCACCTTCAAGGTCATTAAATGAGAGATCCAAACTCTGCAACTGTAAATCTCCCAAAAACTTGGGAATTTGGCCAATCAAGTTGTTGTGAGAGAGATTAAGATCTTGAAGTGCTCTCAAAGATCTCAAAAGAGAAAAATTACAGAGGAAAGGTGTATTAAAAGGTTTCTCTGTTTCTTAAGAAAACAACGTGAATCTACAGCAATACATTCTGCAAGGGCTGCTGGTTATTATATAGCAATACAAGTTGCTTAAATTGGATACATTAAATAGCCTAATTCTCAGCTGATTTACTTCCATAATCAGCCAACGTCTCTTTCTGTTTCTGTCTTGTTCTCTAACGTAACCTTCCTTGTTGCTGCAGTTGATTTGTTTCTATAATCAACCAATGTCTCAACGTCTCTTTCTGTTTCTGTTTTGTTACCATTAATATCCTCCCTCAAACTAGGCCGGGGTGGGAGGCATAGTTTGTTCTTGAAGTAAGCCAATGCAGTTTTTGACATAGGTTTTGTGAAGATGTCAGCTATTTGGTCATGAGTGGAGATGTGTTGAGTAATGAGAAGTCCAAGGGCAACACGTTCACGTACAAAATGGTAATCCAACTCAATGTGTTTGCTACGAGCATGAAACACAGGATTGACAGTCATGTGCAACGCACTGAGATTATCACAGTAGAGGATTGGCGGAGAAGTATGTGAGATGCGAAGATCTTGTAGGATGAAGGTGAGCCATGTAAGCTCTGCTATTGTGTGTGCCATAGCTCTGTATTCGGCTTCAGTACTGGAACGAGAGATAGTGGGTTGTTTCTTTGCACACCATGAAATGAGATTGCTGCCAAGGAATGTGCAGTATCCGGTTGTGGAGCGTCTTGTTGTAGAGCAACCTGCCCAATCTGCATCGGAGAAGGCACAAAGATCAAGTGTAGAGTGGAAGTAAAATTTAAACCAATATCAATTGTGCCTTTTATATATCTTAAGATGCGATGAACCATTTTGAAGTGTATGACAGTTGGTGCGTGCATGAATTGGGAGACAAAATTAACACTGTATGAAATATCAGGTCTGGTGAGTGTTAGATATTGTAAGGCTCTAACAAGCCCACGAAAAACCTGTGGATCTTGCAGTAATATATCAGTTGCTGCAGTCTTAGTCTTGGCTTCTAGTGGTGTGCTCATTGGTTTACAATCCACCATACCAGCTCGTTCAAGGATCGTCAACGCATAATGTGATTGAGAGAGGTGAAGTCCTTCAGGTGTTTGAGTGATTTCAATACCTAAAAAATGATGAATTGGGCCTGGATCTTTCATTGCAAATTCAGAACTCACAATTGAATAAGGTTTGTAACCAGTGGAGCAGAGGATCCTATGAGGAGTATATCATCAACATAAAGAAGAAGAATTAATGTATCAGAGTTAGAGTGAAAAATAAAAAGAAATGGATCGGCAAGACTACAAAAGAAACCATATTGAAGAAGAAATATACTAAACCGATCAAACCAAGCACGAGGTGCTTGTTTGAGACCATAAAGAGCCTTTCTTAGCTTGCACACATGAGATGGGTATTGTGGATCAGCTGTTCCTGGTGGTTGTTCCATGTATATATCTTCTGATACAAAACCATGTAGGAAAGCATTTTTAACATCAAGTTGTCGTATGGACCATTTATGAACTAGTGCTATGGAGATAACCATGTGAATAGTTCCTGGTTTAATAACTGGAGAATAGGTCTCAGTATAGTCCAATCCATCAATTTGGTGATACCCTTTTGCTACTAACTGAGCTTTTAAGCGATCTAATGAACCATCGGGTTTGAGTTTTGTTTTGAGTACCCATTTAGAGCCAATAACATGCATGGCTTTTGTGCGGGGAACAAGCTCCCAAGTATGATTTCTATGAAGAGCTTCCAGTTCCTCTTCCATTGCAGCTTTCCAACCAGGGTGAGCTAAGGCAGACCGAAAGTTAGAAGGCTCACGTGGGATGGTTGTAGAGGACTTCAAGGATGTTAACGCATATTTTGGATTTGGCTTAAGGATCCCTCTTTGTGATCTTGTTACCATGGTATGTGAGAGAGGAGGATCACATGGAGAATGCACAAGCTGCGTGTCTGATTCCAATAAAGCAGAATTGGATGGTGAGGGAGATAACTATTGCAATTGTGTGTCATCTTCATTATCAGATTCTACTAGTTGTATTTCAATTGTGTTATCATCATTAAGATGTTGCTCTGTAGTTGCAGAAGTAAAAACAGACGGGTTGTTGGAGGTGTTGTCAGTGATATGAGGCAGTGATGTAGACTCTGACTGAGAGGGGGGAAGGTGGAGTTCTACCATTTCATTTACATTGTTATGTTCAGCCAGCTGTGTTCCAGTCACATTATTAGCACTAACATGTTGTTCTGCAATTGTATTAGTAATAGCATTATCATCATGTAAAGGAAGAGAAGATGATAGGGTATGTGGTAATGAGCTTAAGCATGGTGGAGTAGGCATCACAGGTTGTATGTCTGTGATAGACTTGGAGATAGCAGGTGGTAACCATGAATCAAAGATGCTCATAGCATGTGTTGGGGACGAGGTAATGTAATTCTGAAGTTTTTGCTTATAAGGAAAAGATGACTCATCGAAGACTACATGACGGGAAATAAGCATTTTTTTACTAGGATGATGAAAGCATTTGTATCCTTTATGTTTGTCACTATATCCTACAAAAACGCATAGAATTGTTTTAGGGTCAAATTTGTTCTGTTTTGTATCCCAGGTGTAGGGAAAACATTTGGACCCAAAGACTCTAAGGGATGAGTATGTAGGATGATTACCATGCAACATGAAATATGGTGATTCAAAGTTAAGTGCTGATGAGGGCAATCTATTCATAAGATAAACAGCAGTAGTGAAAGCTTCAACCCATAGAAATAAAGGAGCATTACTATGAAAAAGCATAGTCATACCTAGTTCTCGTATTACTCGATGTCTGCGTTCTACTATACCTGTTTGTTCTGGTGTATAAGGACATGATATCTGATGAATCACTCCTGTTGAGAGAAAGTGTGATGATAGTTTGGAATTTATAAATTCGCCTCCTCCATCAGAGTGAAAGACCTTGATATGTTTGTTAAATTGCCTAGTAACATAATGTTCAAAAGCAAGATAAGCATCTGCAAAATCAGACTTGTGTAGTAAAGGGATTATCCAAGTATATTTAGAAAAATCATCGACTAAACAAGCATAATATCTGAATTTTCCTATTGATAAAATAGGAGCAGGTCCCCATAAGTCACAATGAATTTTTTCAAAAATACCAGAACTCGAGTGTTCAGAACGAAAAAAAGGTAATCGACTAAGTTTTCCAAATTGAAAACTATCAAAAACATGTTCATGCTTTATAGTTCCTTTAACATCTATCAAGCTTTTATTGTGCAATAATTGTAAAGCAGAGAGGTGCGGATGTCCTAAACGTTGATGCCAAATATTTGCTGGTCCTGATCTGAATCGATTGGAGAAGTAGAGCTCAGGCATGGTGGAAAGAGTATAGAGATCACCCTTGCGCCATCCTGTGATCACGGGTTGTCCTGTCTGTCGTTCCTTAATACAGAAATCAACATTAGAGAATTCACAATTAACAGGAAATTGGGATGTTAATTGACTTATAGAGAGTAAATTCTTTTTTAAGTCTGGGACTAACAATACATCATCAAGTGGCAAGATTTTATTTTTTTGTTTAATGGATGAGTCTCCAATATCATGTATTGGTATGGAGGAACCATAACCAATAAGAACTGAGTCAGAACCATAGTGATTACGAATATTTTTTAACATACCTGGATTACCTGTCATGTGGTTGGAAGCTCTCGTATCTGAGATCCATTCTGTTTCAGTAACGGTATTGTCCAAGGTGAGAGCTGCAAGAGCTTGTGGTATGTCTTCATGTTGATTTGGTCGCTTTGGAACCCACCAGCATATTTTTGCAATATGACCTGCTACCCCACAATACTGGCAGGTTTCTTCTCGGTACAACTCACGTTCTGCAGGAGTCATGCGTTGTTCTCCAAATGGAGGGGGTCGTTTTTGTTTAGAGTCTGAGGTGGGTCTAGCAGTGTAGGTACGTACCTTATCTTTAGGTTGTTGTGCATAGAAACCTCTCCCAGTAGATATGAAGCTTTGTTTGTTGCCATGGTTTCTTGAAGAGTGTTGTTGAGAACGTTGATGTCTTTGCCCATAAAATGCTAGTTGTGGAGTGAATGAATTAGTTGTCTGGTTGGAGAACCAATTTCGTCTTTGATCTAGACTCTGTAATTGAGAGACCAACTCAGAGTAAGAAGGTCTTGGTGGTTTCAGCATTGTGGTAGTGAAGGTTTCATATTGAGGGCCAAGGTTTGTGAGGAGACAAAAGACTTTTTCTTTGTCTGGAATTGGTTTCCCAATAGCTTCAAGGCTGTCACATAATCCTTTGAAGGTTCGGATATGTTCTCCAATGGTTTTGTCATCTTCTTTGCGGAAATAAGTAACTTGTTGTCTGAGGGAGAATTCTCGTTCTTGGGAGTCTTCTGCATACTCATTTTTTAGAGCATTTCCAGACAGCAAAGGTTGTATCTAAGCCTACAGCAAGGCCTAATGTTTCTTCTGAAAGTGTCCCAATCAGCCAGCCACGAAGGAGTCGGTCTGACTTTCTCCAGACAATGTATTGTTCAGATAGTTTTGGTGAAGAGTCTGTGGTGGTGGTAGAATTTGGTACAATATATTTGTCAGGGGCTGTGTTTTCAATGGTGAGATGCTCAACCAAGTCTTGACTCTCTACAAGAGATAAGGCTTGTTCTCTCCATAATGGATAATTTGTAGGAGTGAGTTTGAAGGTAATAAAGTTACCAACATTGAGTGACAGAGTTGACATGTTGTGTGGTTCTGCTAGGATTGCTGTATGTTCACAACAAGCTCTGATACCAAGAGAAAAATTACAGACGAAAGGTGTATTAAAAGGTTTCTCTGTTTCTTAAGAAAACAACGTGAATCTACAACAATACATTCTGCAAGGGCTGCTGGTTATTATATAGCAATACAAGTTGCTTAAATTGGATACATTAAATAGCCTAATTCTCAGCTGATTTACTTCCATAATCAGCCAACGTCTCTTTCTGTTTCTGTCTTGTTCTCCAACGTAACCTTCCTTGTTGCTGCAGTTGATTTGTTTCTATAATCAACCAATGTCTCAACGTCTCTTTCTGTTTCTGTTTTGTTACCATTAATATCAAAGACTCGGAAATGGGGCCTTGGAAGAAGTTCCCATCCAAAGACAAATGTTCCAAACTCTCGCAACTGCCAAGACTTGAGGGAATTTCCCCTGATAGCCTGTTTTTGGAGATGTCCATGTGTCCAAGATGCTTTAACTTGCCCACTTCAAAGGGAAAGGAACCAGACAGCTGATTTTCAGACAGGACCAAATACGTTGACAAGGATGAAATGCTAAGGACCTCTTTTGGTATGGGACCACTGAGATGGTTTTGGGAGAGAGCCAAGAGCAACAAGTTCCTGCAGTTTCCCAGGCTTGGAGGGATGCTTCCCTGTAAACTATTTTGATCAAAATTAATTTGCAGCAACGAGGTGATGTTCCCTAAAGAAGTGTTGGTGGGAGGAACCACTGGTGGTGGCTTTGAAACACTCAGAGGGGATAAAACACAAAGTTTTATTTCAAGAACACAAGCTTACAATTAATTAACACAAAAGCTTAACAATACACGCCCTTTCTCTTTCTCTCTAGTGTCTCTCTCTACTCTCCCACACAATTTAACAGAAGCTGGGCACTCTATTTATACACGAAATCAAAATACAAAAATTCAAACTTTCCAAGTGTGAAGGCGGCTGGCGGTTGCAGGTGTGAAGGCGGCTGGCGGCTGCGGCTGGTGGCTGGTCGGTCACAGCTGGTGGCTGGCTGGCCGGTGGTTGCCTTCCTTGACCTTCTAGATTGATTGAGTTTAATACAACAAATCTCCCCTTTAAACTCAATTGAGGGATGTCATGCCAAGCATGAACTTCATTTTGATAAATGTTTCCCTCTTTAATGGCTTTGTATTTTTGCACCTTTTCCTTTGCATTCTTCTTTGTCTTATAGACCCCTTTGACACCTATTGCTTTCTTGCTTTCTGGTGGATAAGTCAGCTTCCAGGTATCATTCTTCTCAATGGCATGTATTTCTTCATCCATTGCTTTTATCTTCTCTTTTGTGATAGCTTTGTTGAAGCTAAGTGGGTCATTATCTGCAAAGAAACAAAATAGAGTTGTATCTTCGATGACTTGTGTGGCATCGTACAACTCGTCAAGATTTCTCATCCTTCTTGGTCCTTCTGACGATGAGGATGTTGCTGCTGGTGTTGATGATGATGCTCCTAGTGTGTTCCTCCTGTTGAATACAGGGAATCTGTGTACCGGACTTTGTGGTTCAGTTGCTGGCATAATCACCGGACTTTGTGGTTCAGCTGCTGGCACAATCGGTTCTTCGATAAGTATTGTTGGTACTTCTTCACCTTCAAGGATCAAATCAAAGTTGATCCATCTGACTGCTTCTTCATCATCAGTCCATTCCCAAGATTTATCTTCTTCAAAGATAACATCTCTACTCATAATCACTTTCTTCGTGATGGGATTATACAGCTTGTATCCCATCCTTCTTTCACTATATCCCACAAAGATGCATCTCTCGCTTTTATCATCGAGCTTTCTCCTTCTTGCATCTGGGATCTTTGCATATGCCACACAACAAAATACTCGTAGATGAGTAACACTTGGTTTGTGACCACTCCATGCTTCTTCTAGAGTGACAAATTGCAGACTTCTGGTGGGGCAGCGATTCAGTAGATACACTGCACATGATACAGCTTCAGCCCAGTATTGCCTGGGCAACTTCTTTGCTTTGAGCAGACTTCTTGCCATGTCAAGAATCGTGCGATTCTTCCTTTCAGCTACACCATTCAGTTGTGGTGTATAAGCAGGCGTTGTCTGATGTCTGATGCCTTGTTGTGTGCAATAGGCTTCAAAGTCATTTGCTGTATATTCTCCACCTTGATCAGATCTCACTGTTCTGATCATGTAGCCACTTTGCTTTTCCATAATTGCTTTAAAATCTTTAAAACAATTGAATACTTCTGACTTCCTCTTCAGAAAGTATATCCACGTCTTTCTGCTAAAATCATCAATAAAAATGAGGAAGTACCTATTTTGTCCAGTCGACATAGGTGTAATTGGGCCACACACATCTGTGTGTACTAACTCCAGTGGCCTCTTTGCTCTCCAGTTGACTTCTTTGGCAAAACTGGATCTGTGATGTTTGCTGAGGACACAACTCTCACAGACTTCATCTGGATGATCAATGTGAGGCATACCTTTGACCATCTTCTTGCTTGCTAGCATCTTCAAGCTCGTGAAATTCAGATGTCCAAGCTGTTGCGATGTCGCGGTCGCACAAATTAATTACCCTAGCTTCAAACACAGCACACAAGATAGTATAGAGCAAGCAAGGGGTCGATCCCACGAGGAAGATTCAAGTTAGATTTTTATGCTAGATGATATGTAATTTGGGGGGGTTTGGACGTTATCTAGGCTAAAGCAAAAGAAAACAGAAAACTATCAAACTAAATTTAATAAAATCAGAAAATTATCAAGAGAACAAACCTTGGTCACAAGCACACATCCACCTACAGAAATCAGAACTGATCATGGAAACGAAACATCAATTTATATTCTGAATATTTATCTCTTCTTAACATTGGTTAGTTAACGGATCCGCCGTATAACTAGCCCTAACCATCAAACAACCACAGTGTCCGCACTAGTAATTTAATTCAATGGCAGCCTTAAGAACTAGATAAGTTGATTAATTAAGAAAACATAACTGTCCGCAGTCTATGTTTGATTTGATTGAATGTTCTCCCTAAGATTAATAACGTAGATCCGCCACAATTATTAAACTCAGTTGCTTCACAAGTTCATATACCACAACTCCGGTTTTGATATCAAACTTAACAATAGATTGTCTACAATAATAACTTAGAGTCCGCTCTAGCAATTAAAATAAACAATCATAGGAAAAATAAGCATAGGAGAACAAACATATTCATCATATAAACTGAAAAGAAAAGGTAAAATAAATCTCACAGTTCTTGAAATCCGAAGGTTTCCGTGTCCTTGCAACCAAGAAAAAGTGTTTAGCCTTGCATGTTTGTTGAACAACTAATCAAAAAGAAGAAAGAATGCATAATTTAGGGTTTCTTAGAGGAAGGGGGCGTTTTTCTCTCCTTGGCTGGCTGCCCCCCTTCTCTTCTCTCATTCTTTTTATATCCTAGGAAACCCTAGGTCTCTATTTTACAAAATAGTCCTCCATTAAGTAGACTGTTTACATTTAAGTACTTCAATAACTATTTTCCTAAAAAGGAGAAATAGCCTTGCATGAAATCTTCAAGCTTTGATTTAGAGGAGCTAAATTGCTGAAATAAAAACTTGGATATCGGTTTAAATGCTTCGGAATGTCATTTGGACTCGTTTCTTCACGAAACCTGTTTGCTGGCAGAATTCAGATGTCATCTTTGAAAAATCATATCTCCCTCATATGACATCGTTTTTGGCTGCAATTTTGAGCGTTTATATAACTTTGAGTCATGAATCCAACAAAATTGAGTTTGCATCAATTGGACTTCTGTAGCTGCAGATATTCAAGTTGGAATGGCCAAAGGTCAACAAATGCAGATTGCGAGATTTGACTTTGAAGGCTGCGATTTCCATGCTCTTCCTTATTTTATTTTCTTGCCTTAGATGTCCAGAAAGGTATGGATGTTACCTTTTTAATTCCACTGGAATCACTTCATTTCAACCTCTAGAGCTCACGCTCTGCACAAAACATCGACTGAAGGTCAAATCTGCCAATTATCTCCAATTTACTCCTTTTTGCATCTTTCATCCAAAAGTGCCTTCAAAACATAAAACAAAGAATATCAAGGCATTTTATATATAAAACATAGGCAAAACACTAGTTAAATGTGGGTGAAACTATTGAATAATATGGTTGCATCAAATACCCCCACACTTACCTCTTGCTCGTCCTCGAGAAAGGATAGGTAAAACCAAATTGAAGTTAAATTAAATGAAATCACTATGACTAATCTTCTAATCTCCCATCAATATCCAAGAATATATGCATTATAAACAAGAACACAATTAAGAAGGATAAAGAGTATAAATTTTCATGAATTTATTTACATGCAAACTTCAAAACTTAATTAATCGTCGGGATTTAAATGAAATCTATGCCATGCCAAAGTGATAGGTCCTCTCATTGATATACACTCCAACACTCACGTGTTTAGGGCTTATGTGTTTAAATCTCTCAAATTCAATCAATGAATATGTTCTACTATAAGCTTGCTCTTCAATCTCATCTCCATTAATAACATATTACAAACAATGCATGAATCAAAAGGTCTTATTTTCTGGTTGTAATGGGGCTAAGGTAAAGGTGAGGTAAAAGAGAGTAAAAGAAAAAGGTTCAAACCAAAGAAAGTAGAGCATTCTGAAAAATGATATTTCAAACAAGATATTCCATCGAAGCACATAAATTTTCCATCTTTAATCACCAATGCTTAACTTCTTTTGATTTCAAGCTTTTTCAATATAAAATCTTAAGAACATAAAGGAACACTTTTTTCTTTTTCTTTTTCTTTTTTCTGTTTTTTTTTTTTTTTTACATTTGGCAACTTTGCCCATCTTTTCATCAAACATCACTTCTTCTTTCTTTTCACATAATTTCCAACCATAATTCCATGAAATATCACTAGTATATGCTCTACTAATCCTTGGCCAAGGGAAAAGGAAAACATATATAAAGTTAAGGCTTATACATGGATAAAGCAAAGAAAAGATAAACAAGCTCAAAAGGGGTTTACTAAGGATAATATGTTTTAGGTTGGCTTTTTGGCTCAAATGGTTAAAATTCCTAATGCCTTTATCATCTTCATGTATGTATGTAATATGAATGTAATCTCAACAAGATATGAAGCAAGTTCTAAAGATACATATCATTGAAAGAAGGCACAATCAAAGAATATAATGTTGAAGGTTCAAAAGCTTGCATTGGTATAACACTATAAAGTCAACATGGCATATTCTCAAAGTCAATCCCTAAACCAATTAAACCTTAAAACTTGCATGCACACTCCATTTAATTTATATCTTCATCTATCTCAATTAATTCTCATACATAATACTCATATTCTCAAAAACCAATGGGAGTTAAAAAGATCAAACACATTTTTTTTTTTAAAAGAACAACAAAGAAAACTAAAATTAGAAAACCAACATTCTCCCAATACCCCCACACTTAAAACACAACATTGTCCTCAATGTTGAAATAAAAGCAAAGGAATAGAAGAGAATGACAGAAAATAAATTAAAATGCGAAAAAATAAAAGATAAGGAAAAAGAAAGCAAATCTGATTATTTTTTTTTGTGCTGGGTTGCCTCCCAGTAAGCGCTTTTGTTTTATGTCATTGGCTTGACATGTGGCATGCTCATTCTTCATAGATTGGTTCAGCTAACTCTACAGAAGCAGTGAGTTCTGCCTTCCAACCTTTATAGAAAGGTTTCAAACGATGCCCATTGACCTTGAGTACTTTGTTGGTTTTTAAACTTGTAATTTCAACTGCACCATAAGGAAAAACATTAGAAACAACAAAGGGTCCAATCCAACAAGAGCGCAATTTTCCAGGAAAAAGTTTCAAACGCGAATGATAAAGAAGGACTTTGTCTCCAACATGAAACTCCTTTCTTGTAAGCATTCGGTCATGAAGATTCTTAGTCTTTTCTTTGTAAATCCTAGCATCCTCATAAGCATCATTTCGTATTTTTTCCAATGTAATTCCAATCTTTTTGGGCACCAAAAGGATAGGCGCCACCCATTCATTGTCTATGATGGGGTGAATGACTCCTGCATCATGGGGAACAGTTTGCAAAGCTTGCAAAGCCAATGCTGATTCATGCATGTTTTGGGGAACACATATATACCTGTCCATCTCTTCTATCTTGGTAAAATCATAGCCATAGCTCAAAGCTACGCTTAATCCATCCTCACAATCAAAATCAAAAACTTGCTGCACACACTTATCAATTTGGTCATAACATGTGATAGAATAAACATTGCTATAAGGATATGTCATTGCATCATGAAAATTGAATTCAATTTTTTCATCTCCTACCTCCATAGACAAGGTATCCTTACCACAATCAATCTTTGTGTTGGCAGTTTTCAAGAATGGTCTCCCAAACAATATAGGAGTGTTGGTTGATGAATCACAAGAATCATGTTCCATATCAAGAATATAAAAATCACATGGAATAACCAAACTATCAATCTTGACTAGGACATCTTCTATCACACCAAGTGGGTAAACAAAACTATGATCCGCAAGTTGTATTACAATGCTAGTTTTATTCAAAGGCTCAAGACTAAGAGAATCATAAACATGTTTGGGCATAACACTAATGGATGCACCTAAATCGCATAAAGCTCTTTTAAAACTAGCATTACCAATAACACATGGGATAGTAAACGCACCCGGGTCTTTTTGTTTCAAAGGCAGATTCTTTTGAACAACGGCAGATACAACTTCACCCATACTTACCGTTTCATGACCTTTCAGTTTGAAAGCTCTCTTGGTAGTACACAACTCCTTCAAGAATTTTGCATACTTGGGAATTTGCTTGATAGTATCAAGCAAAGGAATGTTGAGTTCCACTTTCTTAAAAACCTCTAAAATCTCTTTTTCTTTGTCGTCTTTCTTTGACCTAGAAGAACTCATAGGAAAGGGTGGAATTGTTTTAAAACTGGAATTAATTGAGTGAGGAGTTACCTTTGGAGTGTTGGTCGATGTTTCAGTTTGTAGAGGAGGAGGATGTTCGTTCTTTGTACTTAATTTGGTTTCTATCTCTTCTTCTTCCTCCATCTCAATTTGTTTTGACCTTTTCTCTTCAAGTTCTTTCCCACTTCGTAGCATGATCACACTAACATTCTCTATTGGATTCAATGCTTGGGAGGGCAACTTTCCATTCATTTGTGCTTCCAATTTCCCCACACTTGAAGCTACTTGCCCCATTTGCTTCTCCAAGTTGTGAATACTTGACCTTGTTTCCTGTTGAAAAGACATGACATTTTGTTGCAAGGTAACAGTATTAGAAGCCAAAGTTTTCATCATCTCACGAAGATCATCATTGGATGATGACCCCATAACATTGGAGTTTGTGTATGGAGGGGGTTGTCTTGCTTGATAATTTTGTTGGGGCTGAAATCCATGGGGATGGAATTGTCGGCCTTGATTGCCTTGTTGAGGCTGGTTCCCATACCGTAGGTTGGGATGATCTCTCCATCCAGGATTGTACGTGTGGGAAAAAGGATCATACTTACGCTGAGGTTGTCCATTGAATGCTCCATCAACTGCATTAGCTTGTTCAATGTAATCTTCTTGCATTGTTGGGCACATATCTGAAGCATGTCCTTGTAAGGAGCATATGCTACAAACTTTCACCTGCTGTACATTGCCACAAGCCAAAGAACGCACAAGAGAAGTAAGATCATTAACTTTATTCTCAAGGTTAGAAATACTTATCTCATTTACTCGTTTATTTGCAAAGTCTCCACGAGTGCCAAACTGTTTCGAGTTGGCTGCCATGTTTGAGATCAATTGGCGTGCAGCCTCGGGTGTCTTATCTACCAATGCCCCTCCACTTGCAGCATCAATGATACTACGGTCAGTAGGCATCAATCCTTCATAGAAATATTGAATGAGCAGCTGATCGGGTATTTGATGATGAGGGCATTGAATGCACAGTTGCTCAAATCTTTCCCAATACTCGGAAAGTGTCTCTCCATGAGATTGTCGAATCCCACATATTTCTTTCCTTATGTTGGCAACTCGAGATGCTGGGAAATACTTCTCAAGGAAGATCTTCTTCATGCCATTCCACGTTCCAATTGAACCTGGGAGAATGGAGAAAAGCCATACCTTTGCTGCCCCTTTTAAAGAGAAAGGGAAAGCTTTCAACTTAACCTGTTCTTCATCAACTCCATTCGGTTTCATGCCAACGCAAACCATATGGAATTCCTTGAGATGAGTATGAGGATCTTCTCCTGCAAGACCATTGAAAGTTGGTAGCAAATGTATAAAACCAGATTTGAGCTCAAAGTTTACATTATTGTCGATGTTTATGCACAATGGCTGATTTTCCACGTTAGGAGCAGCAAGCTCCTTGAGTGTTTGTTGTCGTGCAACAGCCATGGTGTTAAGGCGAGCTTCCTTTCGTAACCTGCGTAAAGTTTTTTCTATTTCGAGATCCAAATGCACTTGACTTTGATTAGTAGAACGGGTTACTGGCATAAATCATCAAGAAAACTCAAAATAAACCAACCACACAAGAGATCGAAAACAATGCAAATTGTACGAAAATCCTACGGTAGAAAACAAAAACTGCCTAAAAACCCTAGAAAACAGCGGAATTTGGCCTCGATAGGGTGGGGCTAGTGGTTACCACTAGTCCTGTTTAGAACGTCGTTTCCCTTCAGGAAACAAACGGCCGATACCTAATTCCACCAAAAAATCTGTTTTGAACAGTACCGCTGCCGTAATGAACAGTACCGCAGCAAACAAAAATTCTGTTTTTTTTTTCAGAAAAAGAAATAACAATCACAGCAAATAAAAATAATAGCACAAGAATCAACTAAAATTACTTCCCCGGCAACGGCGCCAAAATTTGTTGCGATGTCGCGGTCGCACAAATTAATTACCCTAGCTTCAAACACAACACACAAGATAGTATAGAGCAAGCAAGGGGTCGATCCCACGAGGAAGATTCAAGTTAGATTTTTATGCTAGATGATATGTAATTTGGGGGGGTTTGGACGTTATCTAGGCTAAAGCAAAAGAAAACAGAAAACTATCAAACTAAATTTAATAAAATCAGAAAATTATCAAGAGAACAAACCTTGGTCACAAGCACACATCCACCTACAGAAATCAGAACTGATCATGGAAACGAAACATCAATTTATATTCTGAATATTTATCTCTTCTTAACATTGGTTAGTTAACGGATCCGCCGTATAACTAGCCCTAACCATCAAACAACCACAGTGTCCGCACTAGTAATTTAATTCAATGGCAGCCTTAAGAACTAGATAAGTTGATTAATTAAGAAAACATAACTGTCCGCAGTCTATGTTTGATTTGATTGAATGTTCTCCCTAAGACTAATAACGTAGATCCGCCACAATTATTAAACTCAGTTGCTTCACAAGTTCATATACCACAACTCCGGTTTTGATATCAAACTTAACAATAGATTGTCTACAATAATAACTTAGAGTCCGCTCTAGCAATTAAAATAAACAATCATAGGAAAAATAAGCATAGGAGAACAAACATATTCATCATATAAACTGAAAAGAAAAGGTAAAATAAATCTCACAGTTCTTGAAATCCGAAGGTTTCCGTGTCCTTGCAACCAAGAAAAAGTGTTTAGCCTTGCATGTTTGTTGAACAACTAATCAAAAAGAAGAAAGAATGCATAATTTAGGGTTTCTTAGAGGAAGGGGGCGTTTTTCTCTCCTTGGCTGGCTGCCCCCCTTCTCTTCTCTCATTCTTTTTATATCCTAGGAAACCCTAGGTCTCTATTTTACAAAATAGTCCTCCATTAAGTAGACTGTTTACATTTAAGTACTTCAATAACTATTTTCCTAAAAAGGAGAAATAGCCTTGCATGAAATCTTCAAGCTTTGATTTAGAGGAGCTAAATTGCTGAAATAAAAACTTGGATATCGGTTTAAATGCTTCGGAATGTCATTTGGACTCGTTTCTTCACGAAACCTGTTTGCTGGCAGAATTCAGATGTCATCTTTGAAAAATCATATCTCCCTCATATGACATCGTTTTTGGCTGCAATTTTGAGCGTTTATATAACTTTGAGTCATGAATCCAAAAAAATTGAGTTTGCATCAATTGGACTTCTGTAGCTCCAGGTATTCAAGTTGGAATGGCCAAAGGTCAACAAATGCAGATTGCGAGATTTGACTTTGAAGGCTGCGATTTCCATGCTCTTCCTTATTTTATTTTCTTGCCTTAGATGTCCAGAAAGGTATGGATGTTACCTTTTTAATTCCACTGGAATCACTTCATTTCAACCTCTAGAGCTCACGCTCTGCACAAAACATCGACTGAAGGTCAAATCTGCCAATTATCTCCAATTTACTCCTTTTTGCATCTTTCATCCAAAAGTGCCTTCAAAACATAAAACAAAGAATATCAAGGCATTTTATATATAAAACATAGGCAAAACACTAGTTAAATGTGGGTGAAACTATTGAATAATATGGTTGCATCACAAGCCTCAGGTGCCAAAGTCATTCTTCACTGTTGGTGATGACACTCAAACACCTTGCTGCATCATACTGGATGTTCAAAGGAAACATCCTATTCTTGGACATTTTCACATAGGCTGATGCAACCATATTATTCAATAGTTTCACCCACATTTAACTAGTGTTTTGCCTATGTTTTATATATAAAATGCCTTGATATTCTTTGTTTTATGTTTTGAAGGCACTTTTGGATGAAAGATGCAAAAAGGAGTAAATTGGAGATAATTGGCAGATTTGACCTTCAGTCGATGTTTTGTGCAGAGCGTGAGCTCTAGAGGTTGAAATGAAGTGATTCCAGTGGAATTAAAAAGGTAACATCCATACCTTTCTGGACATCTAAGGCAAGAAAATAAAATAAGGAAGAGCATGGAAATCGCAGCCTTCAAAGTCAAATCTCGCAATCTGCCAGTGTTGACCTTTGGCCATTCCAACTTGAATATCTGGAGCTACAGAAGTCCAATTGATGCAAACTCAATTTTGTTGGATTCATGACTCAAAGTTATATAAACGCTCAAAATTTCAGCCAAAAACGATGTCATATGAGGGAGATATGATTTTTCAAAGATGACATCTGAATTCTGCCAGCAAACAGGTTTCGTGAAGAAACGAGTCCAAATGACATTCCGAAGCATTTAAACCGATATCCAAGTTTTTATTTCAGCAATTTAGCTCCTCTAAATCAAAGCTTGAAGATTTCATGCAAGGCTATTTCTCCTTTTTAGGAAAATAGTTATTGAAGTACTTAAATGTAAACAGTCTACTTAATGGAGGACTATTTTGTAAAATAGAGACCTAGGGTTTCCTAGGATATAAAAAGAATGAGAGAAGAGAAGGGGAGCAGCCAGCCAAGGAGAGAAAAATGCCCCCTTCCTCTAAGAAACCCTAAATTATGCATTCTTTCTTCTTTTTGATTAGTTGTTCAACAAACATGCAAGGCTAAACACTTTTTCTTGGTTGCAAGGACACGGAAACCTTCGGATTTCAAGAACTGTGAGATTTATTTTACCTTTTCTTTTCAGTTTATATGATGAATATGTTTGTTCTCCTATGCTTATTTTTCCTATGATTGTTTATTTTAATTGCTAGAGCGGACTCTAAGTTATTATTGTAGACAATCTATTGTTAAGTTTGATATCAAAACCGGAGTTGTGGTATATGAACTTGTGAAGCAACTGAGTTTAATAATTGTGGCGGATCTACGTTATTAATCTTAGGGAGAACATTCAATCAAATCAAACATAGACTGCGGACAGTTATGTTTTCTTGATTAATCAACTTATCTAGTTCTTAAGGCTGCCATTGAATTAAATTACTAGTGCGGACACTGTGGTTGTTTGATGGTTAGGGCTAGTTATACGGCGGATCCGTTAACTAACCAATGTTAAGAAGAGATAAATATTCAGAATATAAATTGATGTTTCGTTTCCATGATCAGTTCTGATTTCTGTAGGTGGATGTGTGCTTGTGACCAAGGTTTGTTCTCTTGATAATTTTCTGATTTTATTAAATTTAGTTTGATAGTTTTCTGTTTTCTTTTGCTTTAGCCTAGATAACGTCCAACCCCCCCCCCAAATTGCATATCATCTAGCATAAAAATCTGACTTGAATCTTCCTCGTGGGATCGACCCCTTGCTTGCTCTATACTATCTTGTGTGTTGTGTTTGAAGCTAGGGTAATTAATTTGTGCGACCGCGACATCGCAACATAGGCCATTAATCTCCAATTATTGTCTCTAATTGTCAGATGACAATTCTTCGAGTAAAAAGTATAACCTCTCTCCATAAGTTGACCTAAGTTGATCAGGTTCTGCTTTATGGCTGGGACATAATAGACATTGACGATGTGGCTGGAATCGTCGTTCTTCAACTTAATTGGGATGCTGCCTTTACCTTTGAATGGAACCTTTGTGGTATCTCAAAAAGTAACTAGACCTTGCTTGGTCTCATCTAGATCACCAAATAACTCTCGGTAGCCGCACATGTGATTGCTGGCTCCAGTATCTAGATACCATATATTTTCCTGTTTCTCGCCAAGTTCTTGTTGGACAAGAAATGCAGCTTCTTCTCTGTCATCCTTCTCTGCATAGTTGGCTTGCTCACGTATCTCCAACGGAGCTTTCCTTCTGCATTCAGTGCTATAGTGCCCAAATTGATTGCAACTATAACATTGGATATTCCTCTTGTCACGGTTATTGTAACCGCCTCCTCTTCCTCTAGGAGTGAATGCTTGTTGTCCTCGACCTCCTCTGGTGGTGTTTCTACCACCTCTTCCTCTAAAGCTTGTATTCCAAGAACCTCTTCCTTGGAATCTCTGGAATCCTCCTCTGGATTGTTGACTTCCTGCTTGAGTGGTATATCCACTTGTTGAAGTCTCCCCTTGCTCATATCTGTCCTTGAGAGACAGCTTTGCTTGTAAGGCATGCTCGATGGCCTTATCTCCATTTCGCTTTACAATCTTCTGCTCATGAGCTTGCAAAGAACTCATAAGTTCATCCACTGTCAACTTGTCCACTTCTTTGGACTCTTCAATGGCGACAACAACAAAATCAAATTTTGGATCTAGGGATCTCAAAATTTTCTCAGTAATTCGAGAATCTATGATGGCTTCTCCATTTCTCCTCATCTGATTTACTATCATCATAATCCTTGTGTGATAATCAGAAATAGATTCTGAGGACTTCATTTGCAATAACTCAAATTCACCTCGCAAAGATTGAAGATGAATCTTCTTGATTCTGTCAGCACCTTTGTACTTTTGTTGGAGAGCCTCCCATATGTCTTTTGATGTTTCAGCGGAAGCTATGATCTCGAATGTATCTTCATCAAGACCTTGGTAGATGATGGTCTTTTCTTTGTTGTCCTTCTTTCTGTTGACTTTCAGGGCTTGCTTCTGTGCCTCTTGTAAAGCATCTTCTTCTTCCTTGGACTCTGGTTCATCATAACCATAGTGTACAATCTCCAAACACTCTTGTGAACCAAGGAATGTGATTAGTACTTAAAAGTGCATTTTTATCAAGGTTTTATATCATCATTTTGCACTTAAAGTATCGATAACTCCTTAACTAAAGCATGTTTTATAATAACATATCTAATTATATAAGATACCTTTAATTTATGGTAAATGTTCATCTTACATGCAGGCCTATCACATAAATGAAAGAATTGATTGATGAGTTGAAGTACTGAAATTGAAAGAACAAAGAGATGGCCAAACTTAGAAAAGAGATGCTGGTGCAGTCCAAACTGGAACACTGTTCGGTAATTGGGTCATATCTGGAGCTGTAGATCTTGGATTTAGGTCCATTTTATATGGATGGAAAGATAAGACATAGGCCTACAACTTTCGTGTGGAGCCCAAGATTTAACAAGGCCGTTTTCAAGTCCAAATTGTAGCAACAACGAAGAAGCCCGAATCTGTCCTGCAGCCCAGACATTGTTCAGTGTTCAGCCCATATCTCGAGTTCTAGAAGCTCAAATGATCTCAAATTTTTACCCTGGAAAGATAAGACAATTTCCTAGAACTTTCATGATTCAAGTTTGTTCAAATTATGACGTCATCAATGACGTTTTTGGCAGACAAGAAGATAAGAATTGTCACCAAGTCAAGATGTGGCCACCCACTCATCAATTAGTCAACAAATCAATAGTTCCGAATTTTGGCCTATAAAAGGAGGCATTTGCCATGTATTTAGGCATCTTGGTTTTCAGATCAAGATCATGCTCTTGCTCTCTCTTTGTATTTTGTAATGCTTAAGTTATGCTTATATTAATCTCTTGCTTATGCTTTTCATTTCCTTTCCTTGTTTATTTATGTTTCTTTCTTTCATTATGTCTAGCTAAGTTAATTATGTCAAGGTGAAAAGGGTACACTAATGGTGTAAGAATAAGTATAATATAAACTTAACATGGACCTTAATGTTGGATACTAACATGCTTTATATTTGTTATCTTGTTCACTTTTAATACTTTGCTTGTTAAATGGTTAATCTAGATTTATGTTGTATAACACTTGGTACAACAAATACTTGGCACTTTCATAGCCCATACTGTATGGTATAACCGACACCTGAGCTATGAAAGGAACTTGATTTGTTGTTAACATAAGTTATAATCATGAATGCCTGACAACATTTACAAGTATTAGCATTATTCGAATAAGATAGCTAATGTAATCATGTTAACAATTTATAATCTGATTGGAACCTCCTTGTGTGTGGTTTCCAATTGAATAATAAGGGTTTATACTATACTTGTTTGAAATACCATTAGTGGATCCTCTAACCTTGACATTTGTTGTTATCATTGTTTAATCCTACGTTAATCTTCCATCTCAAAAGTTCTCATCAACTTCTTCCTCTTCTTCTTCACTATTATTATTATCATCATCATTATTATTGTTGTTGTTGTTGTTATTGTTGTTGTTATTGTTACTTTTGTATTATTGTTATCTATAATTTATACATTTAACCTCCCTGTGGTTCGACCCCGGTCTTGCCGGGTTATTTATTACTTCGACACTCCTGCACTTGGGAGAAGACATCAATCTTTTGGTCGTGTCAAGTTTTTGGCGCCGTTGCCGGGGAGGTAAATTATTGTACAAATTATAGTATTTATTCTATTTTCTCTTTTCTCTTTTCTTGTATCTAACCTTGTTTCTTTTGTTTTGTTTCTCTTTCTTTTATTTTCTTCTTCTTTTTATTCTCTTCTTACACGTGCATGAGAGTGTGGTCACGTACATTAAGTGGTAGACTTTGTAGGGTATCCTCATTATTTTCAGAAAATATGGCTGAAGAAGATAACCAATCACTTCATAATGAAAATAATGAGAATATTCGGGTTAGAACTCTTAGAGACCACATGAATCCCACAAGAACAAGTGCACCCTCATGCATAGTTTTTCCTCCTGATGCATCTCATTTTAATTTTAAGACAGGCATTATTCAACTTTTACCGTCTTTTCATGGCTTAGATTTAGAAAATCCATACTTGCATTTAAGGGAATTTGAGGAGGTTTGCAACACGTATAATGACTCAAATTGTAGCATGAACATCATTAGATTGAAGCTTTTTCCTTTTTCATTAAAAGATAAAGCTAAAACATGGCTACAAAATTTGAGACCTGGATCCATTCGTGCTTGGGATGATATGCAACAACAATTTTTAAAGAAGTTTTTTCCATCCCACAGAACAAACTCTTTCAAAAGACAAATCATTACTTTCTCTCAAAAACCAGGAGAAACATTTTATCAATGTTGGGATAGGTATCGAGACTTACTTAATACTTGCCCCCATCATGGTTTTGAAACATGGAGATTAGTTTCACATTTTTATGAAGGGTTAACTCCTAGAGATAGGCAAATGGTTGAATTGATGTGCAATGGAACTTTTGAGGATAAAGACCCTAATGAAGCAATGGAGTACTTAGATTTGCTAGCTGAAAATGCGCAAAATTGGGACACTACAGGAACTTATGAGGCACCAAGTAAAACCCAACCTCATACATCTAGTGGGGGTATATACAACCTTAGGGAAGATCATGACCTCCAAGCCAAGTTTGCATCTTTAGCTAGAAAGGTTGAGGCACTAGAATTAAAAAAGAGTGGTCAACTAAAATCTGTTCAAGACATTGCATGTCAAATCTGTGAAACCAACGAACATTCAACCAATGACTGTCCAACCTTACCTTCTTTTAAAGAATGTCTCCATGAACAAGCCCATGCATTAAACAGTTTTCAAAGGCCCAACCATAACCCATATTCGCAAACATATAACCCTGGTTGGAGAAATCATCCAAATTTCAGTTGGAAGAGTGAGAACAATAATGCTCAAACTTCACAGCCATCATTTCAAGCACATCATAATTTCCAAAATTCTCATGGATATGCACCTCCTTATGCTCCACCTCCTAGAAGAAATCTTGAGGAAACATTGCATGCATTTATGGAAAAGCAAGAGGCAATTAACACTCAACTTGCTCAAAGCATGACAGATTTTAAAGATACTCTTGCAAAATTGACATCTGCTCTCAGTTTCCAAGAGAAAGGTAAGTTTCCATCTCAACCACAACAAAATCCAAAGGGGCAATACAATGCGAATGCAAGTAGTTCGGGAAGCCAACACATGGATCATGTAAAATCAGTCATCACTCTTCGCAGTGGTAAGGTTATTGAAAAACCCATTCTTGAACCTTGTGAGAATGATGATGAGTCAATCTTTGAGGGTAAGGAAGGGGTTGAATCTGATCATTGCAAAGAAAAGACTGATTCTCCGCCAGCACTTCCATTTCCTCATGCCATGACCAAACAAAGGAAAGTCAATCACAACTCTGAAATTTTTGAAACCTTCAAACAGGTAAGGATCAATATACCTTTGCTGGATGCTATTAAACAGGTTCCTTCTTATGCTAAATTTTTGAAAGATCTGTGCACTGTGAAGAGAAAACTGAATGTGAAAAAGAAAGCCTTTTTAGCCGAACAAGTAAGTGCCATTCTTCAGAACAATAATGCATTGAAATATAAAGACCCTGGTTGTCCTACAATTTCATGCTTTATTGGAGAACATAAAATTGAAAGAGCTTTACTTGATCTTGGAGCTAGTGTGAATTTACTTCCATATTCAGTTTTTCAAAGTCTCAATCTAGGTGAGTTAAAACCAACTTCTGTAACTCTTTTACTTGCTGATAGATCTGTAAAAGTGCCTAGAGGAATAGTTGAAGATGTGTTAGTACAAGTCGATAAGTTCATTTATCCTGTGGATTTTATTGTCTTGGACACACAACCTGTTGAAGCATGCAATTCATTTCCTGTTATTTTAGGACGTCCATTTCTTGCAACTTCTAATGCATTGATTAATTGTAGGAATGGACTGATGAAGCTATCATTTGGAAACATGACATTGGAGATGAATATTTTCAACATTTGCAAGCAACCTCGAGATGATAATGATTTACAAGAAGTAGATTTTATTGAAGAATTGGTTTATGATCAATTTGAATCTACTTTGAGTAATACTGAGTTTGGTGAATTTGAAGATTTGCAAATGACTTATTCTCAGGAAGAAATCACAGATGAAAAAGGCATTGAAAATGTTGATGCGAATCTTTTGTCAAGAGTGACAACAGATTCGATATCTGACATCACACCAACCGATGATTACTTTCCTGACAAATCCTTACTTTCTCTTAGTCCAACGCCTTGGTTTGCTAAAAATATCAATTTCCTTGCCTCAGGAGACTTGCCAACTCATTGGAGTACCGAAGACAAAGGTAAGTTTTTGAACGAAGTGAAGAAATTTTATTAGGATGACCCTAACTTATTTAAACATTGTCCTGATCAAATATTTCAAAGATGCATTGCGGACAATGAGGTAAGTAGTGTCATTAAATTTTGTCATTCTGAAGCATGTGGGAGTCATTTCTCGTCAAAAAAGACCATAGCAAAAATATTTCAAAATGGATTTTATTGGCCCACCATGTTCAAGGACACGCATGCATTCTGCAAAGCTTGTGAAAATTGTCAAAAGTCAGGATTTATTTCAAAACATAAGGAATCTTTAGATAATCTTCTATTGACTTTGGAGACATATCCTGGTGGAAATGTGCATTGTGCATTGTGCATTTCACGACTTATGACCCCATTTTCATAAAGAACATGATAGACTTAGTCTTGGGAATCTGACTAAAAAAGACCCTGTTTGCCAGTTTTTAAGAAAACTGGATGGGAAGCCTATCCCCGACCCATAGAGGGCGTTTAAGCCGTTCTTGGACGTAAAACCAAGGGAAGATGTGAGCCATAATCACAACTACGATTTGAGTTTGAGTATGTAAAAATTTATGTCTTTCAGTTTTATTAATAGCATAATATTTTTTCTGTTTTGTTATCTCTTATATTTGTTTAAGTGTGTTTCAGGATTGTCAGTGTTCGTTGTTTCAGGTGATGTCTTCTATACTCTATCTTTCTATCTTATGACATTGAGGACAATGTCTCGTTTTGGTTGGGGGGAGAGGGTAGTAGTTGACATTAAAAAAAAAAAAAAAAAAACTAACCAACTAACTGTTTTTGTTTTAAAAACCATTTGGCAAAACTGTTATTACTAGGATGGCAGAGTAAGGGGGAATGACTCTTGAGACGCATCTTAATAAACATTTTCTAATGGTTATTTGCAATATTCATAACAAGGCCTATTAGAATACTTCTTGAAATATTCAGGTTTACAAACTCTCGTATTGTTATCACTTGGTTCTGCTCATATACTCATTTAACAAATATTCTTAAACCTTCATTTTCACACACACACTTTAACATATGATTGTGGGTTGCACATTGGATTATTACATTATTTATGTTCTTTTGTTAAAGGTAACAACTAAGGGATAGGGATAGTCTATAATTTAAAAAAAAAAAAGAAAAAGAAAAAGAAAAAAAATGATGATAATAAAAACGTAGATAAGTTTGGTTTCGTAGCCTCCCTAACCTAAGCAATTAAGCCCGAAGGGGTGTTTTAACACCTAATACCCTAAAGTCAACTGACTTGGGAGCTATTGGCCCAAAGCTTGTTACATGGGTTAAGGAGAAAAGCTTAAAGGAATCAAACATTGCACTATCTACGTATCAGTATCTGCAACCCGAGTTACTAAGCTCGTAGGGGTGTCTCAACACCTAATGCCCTAAGATCAACTGGTCTGGGAGTCATTAGCCGAAAGCTCGTTACATGGGTTAAAGATGCATTGTGTTTTAAGTTATATGTATAGATATTAAAAAAAAAGTAAAATAAAATAAAATAAAATAATCCCAACCCAAGGAAGTTAACCTTAAACATTAGAACAAAATATTGTTTTCTTCCAATAAAAGCCCCATCATCTATGTTTCATACATTGAGCACATAATAAGGAAGGTTTATTAATACTTTGTTTAAGAGATATTGAGCAGATATACAAAATTTAATGAGAGTTTGTTTATCTGAATAGATTAATGGAAGTTGAATAATGAATGCCTTGCTTTGTGGAATTTGCAAATTGTTTTTCTACTTTAACGCTTTAATTACTAGGGACTAGTAATAAGCTGGTTGGGGGGTGTGATTAGTACTTAAAAGTGCATTTTTATCAAGGTTTTATATCATCATTTTGCACTTAAAGTATCGATAACTCCTTAACTAAAGCATGTTTTATAATAACATATCTAATTATATAAGATACCTTTAATTTATGGTAAATGTTCATCTTACATGCAGGCCTATCACATAAATGAAAGAATTGATTGATGAGTTGAAGTACTGAAATTGAAAGAACAAAGAGATGGCCAAACTTAGAAAAGAGATGCTGGTGCAGTCCAAACTGGAACACTGTTCGGTAATTGGGTCATATCTGGAGCTGTAGATCTTGGATTTAGGTCCATTTTATATGGATGGAAAGATAAGACATAGGCCTACAACTTTCGTGTGGAGCCCAAGATTTAACAAGGCCGTTTTCAAGTCCAAATTGTAGCAACAACGAAGAAGCCCGAATCTGTCTTGCAGCCCAGACACTGTTCAGTGTTCAGCCCATATCTCGAGTTCTAGAAGCTCAAATGATCTCAAATTTTTACCCTGGAAAGATAAGACAATTTCCTAGAACTTTCATGATTCAAGTTTGTTCAAATTATGACGTCATCAATGACGTTTTTGGCAGACAAGAAGATAAGAATTGTCACCAAGTCAAGATGTGGCCACCCACTCATCAATTAGTCAACAAATCAATAGTTCCGAATTTTGGCCTATAAAAGGAGGCATTTGCCATGTATTTAGGCATCTTGGTTTTCAGATCAAGATCATGCTCTTGCTCTCTCTTTGTATTTTGTAATGCTTAAGTTATGCTTATATTAATCTCTTGCTTATGCTTTTCATTTCCTTTCCTTGTTTATTTATGTTTCTTTCTTTCATTATGTCTAGCTAAGTTAATTATGTCAAGGTGAAAAGGGTACACTAATGGTGTAAGAATAAGTATAATATAAACTTAACATGGACCTTAATGTTGGATACTAACATGCTTTATATTTGTTATCTTGTTCACTTTTAATACTTTGCTTGTTAAATGGTTAATCTAGATTTATGTTGTATAACACTTGGTACAACAAATACTTGGCACTTTCATAGCCCATACTGTATGGTATAACCGACACCTGAGCTATGAAAGGAACTTGATTTGTTGTTAACATAAGTTATAATCATGAATGCCTGACAACATTTACAAGTATTAGCATTATTCGAATAAGATAGCTAATGTAATCATGTTAACAATTTATAATCTGATTGGAACCTCCTTGTGTGTGGTTTCCAATTGAATAATAAGGGTTTATACTATACTTGTTTGGAATACCATTAGTGGATCCTCTAACCTTGACATTTGTTGTTATCATTGTTTAATCCTTACGTTAATCTTTCATCTCAAAGTTCTCATCAACTTCTTCCTCTTCTTCTTCACTATTATTATTATTATCACTATTATTATTATTATTATTATTTTTGTTGTTACTATTGTTGTAGTGTTATTGTTGCTTATAATTTATACAAGTAACCTCCCTGTGGTTCGACCCCGATCTTACCGGGTTATTTATTACTTCGACACTCCTGCACTTGGGAGAAGACATCAATCTTTTGGTCGTGTCAGAATGCCTTTAATCTGATGCACCAACTATCATAGTTGTCTTTGATCAGCTTCGGGATGAGTGTTTGTGTACTTTCTGTAGTCATTTTGCTCTTTTAATGACTATATCTCCTTCTAGGAGTTTAATTGGCGAAACGGACATTGTAGTTCGATCCGGAATGGTCAAAATAGTTGGGAACCGGTCTGACTTTGTAGAAATCAGGTCCGAAAATGGGTGAACCGGTCAAAAAACCAATTCTGGGCGTCGGGCGGTTCGCTGGGTTGAACCGGGAATATTCTGTGGAATATTCTATCGGCTCGACTTCGGCTAAGAGCAGCTCGGCTTAGCGGCTCGGCTTGAAAAGGGAATATTCTCAGGAATATTCTTCGGCGCGGCTGGAGGCTTGGCTTGCGGCTCGGCTTAAACGGCTCAAATATGGCGCGCATGTGGCTCAATCATCGTCTACCTCTGGGCGCATGGGCAAACAGTGCAGAATCTTCAGGCGGCGCGTGTGGCTCACCCCGGTGTCCGATTGAGCTGTTTTTTGCGGCAGTGAGTTCGTATGGATGAACACGGTGGAATGATCAAAACTTGTTTTTGACAACTTTGAAAATTCAGCTATCCCAGAAAATACTTCTGTTTTCTGACGAACGAGGCTCTGATACCAATTGTTGGTGGGAGGAACAACTGGTGGTGGCTTTGAAACACTCAGAGAGGATAAAACACAAAGTTTTATTTCAAGAACATAAGCTTACAATTAATTAACACAAAAGCTTAACAATACACGCCCTCTCTCTTTCTCTCTAGTGTCTCTCTCTACTCTCCCACACAATTTAACAGAAGCTGGGCACTCTATTTATACACGAAATCAAAATACAAAAATTCAAACTTTCCAAGTGTGAAGGCGGCTGGCGGTTGCAGGTGTGAAGGCGGCTGGCGGCTGCGGCTGGTGGCTGGCGACTGGTCGGTCACAGCTAGTGGCTAGCTGGCCGGTGGTTGCCTTCCTTGACCTTCTAGATTGATTGAGCTTAATACAACAACAAGAAGGGATGCTCCCTGATAATTTGTTTTCATTAAGATACAATTCAACCAAATTTTGTAATTTACCAATAGAATTTGGTATGCTGCCAGTCAAATGATTTCTCTCCAAACCCAAAGCATCCAAGCTTGCTAGATTTCCAATGCCATCAGGAATGCTTCCTCGGATTTGATTGCTTCCGAATGTCATCTGCTCGAGCTTTGTTGAGAAGTTGCTAATTATATCAGGCAGCACCCCTCCAAAATTGTTATTATCTATATACAAAGCTTCCAACTTGCTGCTGTTTGAGAGGGTGTACACAAAGGACAAATCATCATCCTCACCATTTCCAAGCCCAATTTCTTCCATTGAAAGAATCCTCAAGTTAGGCATGCTTGCTAAAGGGGGAACTTTGCCGTTGAATTCGTTGTATGAAAGGTAAATCTCAATAAATTTTGAGGCATTTAAGAGCGTTGCTGGGAGTTGTCCACTTAATCGATTGTCGTGAATGCCAAGATATTGGAGATTTGGAAGAGCTAGGCCAATGTATGGAGGAAGTGTACCATGAAATTGGTTATGAGCCAAAGATAAATGAAGGAGAGAAGAAATATTGTATAGGGAGAGAGGGATTGTACCACTCAGATTATTTGAGCCGAGTGAAACGAAGTTCAATGTTTTCAGTTTCCCAATATTACTGGGAATACCCCCTTGTAAATTATTAAGTGTTCCATCAATTTCAATGATAGATGAAAGATTTTCGAAAGAGGGTGGTATCTTGCCACCTAGATTGTTCTTTCTAAAATTAAATACCTGCAGCTTTGATAACGATCCAAGTCCGGCAGGAAGGTTGCCGGTAAGATTGTTTCCCTCTAAATTAAGCTTCAGGAGGTTCGAGCAATGAGAAATGTTAGCCGGGATTTCACCACTGAACGAGTTGTTCCCAAGGATCAGTGTCTGTAGCCGAACCAAACGACCTACTTCTTGGGGGATAGTATTGGTGAAACTGTTGTTTTCCAAGCTTAGTAGCCTAAGAAAACTCAAGTTCCCAATGGAGGGAGATAGGCTGCCCACCAGTTGGCTGGAGTGTAGGTCAAGCTGTATGACTCTTTCATCGCGTCCTCCACACGTTACTCCTGACCACTGGCAGAAGTGTAAGGATTCATTCCACGAGCTTAGTTTTTTAGGGGGATCTGAGATTTGAGCCTTGAAAGCTAGTAGCGAGAGCTTGTCTGTCTCGCTTCCTCCTCTAGCTAATGAGAAGGAGAAAGAGTGTTGAATTATTTGAAAGGAAAGAAACCACAATATGAATGAACTCATGCTTGGAAGCTTCAGTTTCAATGGGGTCTTACAGATTTAAGTTGAGATCAAATGGCTTGCTGTGATGCTCCATGGATCAAACATTAAATAGGAAAGTAAGGAATCCTTACATCCTTAAGATGCTTTCAGACTCAGTGAGAACCTTTTTCAGATTCATCAACCAACATTTGATCCCCACATTGGTTTTAAGTCAACTAAGGTTTAATTGGTTCAAGAAAATTAATGTTCATGACTTTCCATTTTTACAACCCCGTGATATCGAATAGGGTATACATTTTTCAAGGTCGATAAGGTTCCTTCTTGTTTTTTTTAATGTTACATCAACCACTTGTATACATGCAACAGGTAAGCAAAATTTGTATTGTATTTTTAATTTATTTAAATTATACAAGAATTTTTATTTAAACTATGTATTTTAAGGTATTTAAGTTTATATTATTTATTTCATTTTTATTTTAATTATGATATATTATTATTTACTACTTAATTAGAATTATCAATATATAATTAATTAAATTATTTTACTTATAATTTTATGATTTTATAATTTAAATTTATGGTCTGAGTTTATATTATATATCTTATAAAAAAAAAAGTGTATGTCACATCCTTCTCTTGGAATATTATCCTTTTAATGTATCAAATTTCCAACACTTAAGTTATATCAACCACTTGCATATATGCATGCAATATTCAAAGTTGTCTGCGCCGATGAATATTTAGTCTCGTTCGAAGAATGACAATGGAGGGGACTAATTGTACTGGTTCATGAGCAAACATTTAGTGGAAAAGTAAGTTCGACCCCGCAATTATATATATATAGTTTTTTCACGTATCATCGGACTTGGTTTGATTTTATTTACTTTTCTTATTAACTAGTATTAGCTAGGTTTTTAATTTTAATTTTATATTTATGTAATATTTTTAATCTTAATTATAGTTGGAGGATTTTATTATTATTATTTTGTAAATGTTAAGGGCTTTTGATAAGAGAATTATATTTTTAGCTACAGAGATGTTCGAATCTAAAACTTCTTGAAAGAAGGAAGATACTGATGTTATTTGAACTACTTGATTTGAGATGAGAGGTTGTCATAAAAGACTTAGGCTATATTAGATGAGGCTATTTAAATGATTTTATATAAATTCTAAAACTTCTGCTTTGAAAAGGCAACTTGTACAGACTCTGTGAACTCATATTCAATCGGTGATTAAGATTTTCATATATATATATAAATCATCCATTGCATGTGTTTGAAGTTGCTTGGTTGATCCTGAGTTTCTGTATATTTCAATAGCCTATTTGTTGATGAAAACAAAATCTAAAAAAAAAAATTAAAAAAAATATTTTGCATCACAATTCCAAACACGAGATAAAACAGCCAACACTAATAGCTTACACCAAATACTGTATGTGGTGTATGTTTAGAAGAGGATGGTGCAGAAATCATAGAGGCAGGGATGGATGTGAACAAAGCAGTAGTGAGAGACGAAGATTTATTAGTTGAGATAGGATTTAGGGTTTAGAATGTGAATAACTGAAGTATTTCTCCTATATTTATTAACTTCAGCATTAAAAAATCTCTTTTTCTTGAGAGGACTTGTTTTTCATTTCAGGTGAACGTCCAACCACTCATAAGAATGCAGCTATAAAAAGTCTATTTTTTTCACGAATTTATCACTCATAAGAATTTATTTTCCAAGTCAAGACTCGACTCGCATGTTCATGTGATATACTTCATTTTCCAAGTCAAAGGATTTATAAATTCCACAACGACAAATCATCAACCATATCTCCCAATAATTTCTTTTTTGTTATTTCCAAAGTATTTTCCATCCTAGCTTCTAATTACCACTTTCCTCTTTTTCATTATGCTTTGTAATTCGCAATCCAATCAATCTTTTAAGTATATTGTTTTGTTCTTTTAAATGTATTAGATGTATGATACTTTCTCCAACACTCTTTTATTTACAATAGATTTTCTTATGCTATCAAGTGAAATTAGATTTTAATATATTTTATGAATTGTTGGGTCAGAATGGCCTTATTATCGTGTTAAATTTAGATTACTATTAGAAAACTTGAAGTTTTATGATGAAACGTTTTGTCGCACGTCCCCTGCGCGGCAATTTATTAGCGATTTTTCATTCGTTTTCTTGATTGGTTCTTTGGGAGAGGGGGGTGGCCGAAAGATCAAATGGGTTTAGGTTTCAAAGGGAGAGGGGTCGGCGGCTTGTGTGTAGGAAATGGGAAGAAGATGGGGCTCGCCTTTTGCAGGGAAGATGGAGAGCCAAGCTGTTTCTGGTCCTCGACCAAACAAAACTCAAAAGCTGAAAGGGGGCGTGGGTGGCGGCTTGTTTGTAGATAAATTTAGGTTAGGTTTTTTTTTTTCCCCCTAAAATTTTCTCCGCCTTTCCCCCAAAATTTTTTCTCCTTTTTTTTTCCAGTGTAGTATGGTATTTATAGGAGAAGTACTGCTAGATTTCCAAACTAGACCCTCAACTTTTCTTTTTTTTTTTTTTTTGTAAATTTTGATTTTTTTTTGTATTTTTGAAAGCGAGCAATATCAACGTCGACTCAACAAGAAAAATCAGTGATTGTAAAATTAACGCGATAAAAGTTGAACGCGTTCAAAATACATTTGAAAATTTAAATTCTTCTGAGATGACGTTGAAAATGCTAAAAATAATGCAAATATATCAAAAATACATTTTTTGGGGGGTTTTCATTGTTTTTTTCCTATTTTTTGTTTTTTTCTAAAAAATTATCAAAAACATGGATAAAAAATTGGGTAGCAACAGATGCCCCCTCTTTACAATGCTTACGAAGCAAAAATTCCTCAATGTTTTGCATAGAAAGCTTGTAAAGAAAACAAAAAATCTTCTTGGTTTGTTGAGTGATCCACTCATCCAAGGACTTCGCTTTTCAAAAGAAAATGATCTCATTATCTTGGGTGACCTGCCCATTTTGAAGAAAATTGATCTATTTTCAAGGGCGATTTGTCCACACACTCACACTGATCTATTTTGACGGGCGACCAACCCACACAAACTCATTGTGGTCTATTTTCAGGAGCGACCTACCCACACATACTCACGCTGGTCTATTTTCACGGACGACATGCCCAAACATACTCATTGTGGTCTATTTTCAGGGGCGACCTACTCACACATACTCATGCTGGTCTATTTTCACGGGCAACATGCCCTTTTGATTGGGTTAACCTGAGATCCCATCTGACGATCATTTATATAAATGAATATATATTACCGAACCACATTAAATTTTATATTTTTTCTAAGTTTTTTTTATTATAATATTCATCAATAATTACTTTAAATTTTTCACAATAAACATCATGTTTAAAGTATACAAATGTGCCAAGGAACTGTCATAACTCAATTTTTGAACAAATAATAAAAAATTAAATATAGTTGACAATGAGGTTATTAAATTTGAGAGTCAATTGATCAATAATTGAAGAATTAATAAATTTAAAAATTTAATTAAAATTTGGATTAGTTTAATTAATGAAATCAGAAGAATTAATAAATTTGCGGACTTAATTAAACTTTGAGTTAGTTAATTAAATAAATTCAGGGATTTAATTGAAATTAACCCAAGGGCACAATTAGAAATCAATTATTACTGATTAGGATCCCAATTGTTAAGTTTAAACTATTTAGGGGTCAAAGTGAAAGTTTCCATTTCTGCCGAAACGGCACCGTTGCGGGGGAACAGTCGTGCGTCTTCTTCATCCCGATTCAACAGGGAAGCTGGAAAATCGGCAGCAAAGCCGACCCAATCGTGACCACGTTCTCTGCCCACAATCCCGTTCGTGGAGGGATAACAGTCCTGCAAAGCCAGGACTGGTTTTGGGGCGAGCTCTTTGGGCCTTATAAAAGGCAGAGCAGAGCAGAGGCAAAAGGGGGGAGAACGAAACAAAAAACAGGGGCCGAGAACCGGAGACAAAAACGGAGAGGCAGGTAACTAAACAGGGAGAACGAACAGGAGGAAGAACACTGGCAACAGAGAACGAGTGGAAGACGAATAACACAGGGGACTGAAACAAAAAAAAAAACAGAGCAGAGGCCGGGGAAGGAAGCCAGGACACAGACGAAGACAGGGGATTTTTGGGACCGAAAACCAGAGGAGAGAACTGGAGCAGAACCCATAGAAAAACCAGAAGAAGACAGGGGAAAAAGAACGAACAGTAGTAAAAAAAACAAAGGAGCATACAGCAGAGACAGAAACAGAGAAGGAGAGAAGTTAGCTTTGGCCAATCAACACATCTCCGCCATTGTCTTCGTCATCAAGCTCCAGCACCAGGCAGACATTGAGAGAGACAAGGAGAACAAGAGAAGCAAAAAAGACTAGAGGCAGGGAAAGCAAGAAAGAGGCAGGCTGATCAGCAACCGCGCGCCTTCGCCTCCAGCAGACCAGGTAAGCGGCTTCTTCTTCTTCATTTTGTTGCAGCTAATTAGCATTTACACTGTGCAAGTGAATTTTAATTCACTTGCACAGTGTAGCAACACGCGTGCGTTAACGCACGCGTGTTGCTCAGCCCAGCCAGGTCACTGGCTTGGGCCAGTGACCGGGCCGGGCTGGCTGAGTCCAGCCCACATGGGCTGAGCTGGGCCCAGCCCAAAAAATAAAAAAAATAAAAAGCAGAAAAATTAAAAAAATTAAAAATGTGTATGCATGAATAAAAATAATGTAAATTTATTGGTTTATTCACTGACGCCAGAGTCAGGAATAAAAATACCGGTTTAAATTTATATTATTTTTATTCGTTGTATTTTATTTAGCTAGAATAAATAAAAAAATATGTGCATGCGTAAAAATAAATTTATTTTTATTTATTTATTCATTGACGCCAGAGTCGGGAATAAAAAAAATACTGATTTAAATTTATTTTATTTTTTGTGTGATGCGTAAAAATAAATTTATTTGATTTGTTTATTCACTGACGCCAGAGTCAGGAATAAAAAAATAACTGATTTAAATTTATTTTGTTTTTATAGCTACGTGATATTTACCAACACCAGAGTTGGAAATATTTGTAGTTAAATATTCACTAATGCCAGAGTCAAGAATATTACACGCAAAACCACCATAGCATAAACTAACAAAACATTAGCAATTTATGACAAAGTCAGCAATGCAGCTTGCCTTAGGCAGGACGCTTAAGGGGTGATAATATCTTTCCTTTTGCGTAACTAGTCTTGTACCATAGAATCTCTGTTGACCAGTTAGAGTTCCTAGTGACCATAATACTAGGTCGCGACTCCTTAAACAAGATCATTCACCATCAAAGAATAGGATGCCAGAAATCCATTCTTTCCATGAAACATTTATTTTTAAGGCCGCCGTGATGTCGGGTGCGACAGGAACTACCAATAAACTTTACAGGAACAAAAGGTGTAGTATTTGATACATAGCCTAATTAGTTTTCTTGCCTTAACTTCTTTTTTTTGTTGAAATTTTTTAGGTTTCAAGGAGTTTCGGATAAATTTAATGAAAATAAATATAATTTATTATTTGATTATTAAGTTGAACTAAAAAAAATTCCAAAATATTCTAAAGGTCTTGTTCTTAATTGATTAGTAAGACAACTTCATTTGAGTTCATATACATGCTAAATTCAGTTTAAAAGCTACTGTTTAAGATTATTTTTATTTTCCTTGTTGTTTTTAGATTATTATTAGGATTTAAAATTTAATTAAGATTTTACTAATCAGCATATATAATTTATTTTTGTATTTAAACTTTCTTGTAAGTTATTTTTCAAAGAATTTATGAAATAATGTTTTTTATTAATATATTAAAGTTTTCTCTGTAATCTTTTCTACAAGTTGTAACATTAGGTTGTGAGACCCCTAATTTCTTTTTTAATTTAAAATTATAAAATTTTAGGGTTTGAGGATCCTTGATATTATACACCATGTCAAATGATATTATAGCAGCTTATATTAATAAAAAAAGACTCAAGTAGTGAAATGTTTTTTTTTATTTTTAATATTCCACAAGAATAAAGTCATGAATTATGGATAATCAATTATCCATGCTATAAAATTATTAATATTTGTACATTTCCTTTTTGTTATCTCCACAACGACAAATCAACCATATCTCCCAATAATTTCCTTTTTGTTATTTCCAAAGTATTTTCCATCCTAGTTTCTAATTACCACTTTCCTCTTTTTCATTATGCTTTGTAATCTGCAATCCAATCAATCTTTTAAATATATTGTTTTGTTTTTTTATATGTATTAGATGTATGATACTTTCTCTAACACTCTCTTTTATTTACAATCGATTTTCTTTTAGATAAGTGAAGAAACTTTATTAATTAATAGCATAACATTGGCAAATCAAAGCAAGGTGAAGAATTAATGGGTACAAATGCCAAAAAGCATGGGAAATTAAAGAAAACATGGCAATAGCTAATAAGTAACCTAAACCAGCGAAGGACACAAATTATTACCATGGATAAATTAAGTAGCTATGCCTTCAAACTAATAGAAGGATAAACGTTACTCATTCATCATACGATTCGGTCAAACCACCTCTCCTAACTCCTCCCCCCATCAAACTTTGTTGCTGCAGGTTCACCGATTTTGCACTTACCATCTTTGGGGTCATATGTGCATGGAAAGTGTTGCCTCCAAGCTATCACAGTAAGGTTAGAGCATGATAACAAAATAATGGTAACAAGGAGTATTATTGTCAAGTATCGAGTGTTTCCTTGAGACCCCATTTTTGACACGAAAGAAAGCTGAGATTTTTTGGGAATCAAATGTATGTCTTGGTATGTGTAGAGAGCGAGCTCGTCTGCGAGATGGGTGATTGTGGAGATGGAGAGGGTTAGCTAGCTGATATATATATATGAGACACGATATGTTGAGTTGGAAAAGGTATACGCACAGCATTTAAATTCATTTCAAAATAACTTTACCAATATGTTGAATTGTAAAAGTATACTTTCCTCGAAATAGTTTCGTATTATTTTCTTCGAAGCAGTTGTGACTTGTGTCATAGGTTGAAATTAACATTAAACGGGAGTAATGTGGATCATGTCCAGGTTCTTTAAGTAGTCAAATAAATAAAATTTCTATGATATTTGTGTTTTTAATCTTCTGGCGTGGGCCTTCAGAAACAAACAGTCAAAACCTGTTTAAGTGCCTGTTTTGTTCAAGCAACTTGTACTGTAAATAAATGTTATGCAAAAACTAAGCACTCTCAACTTTTACTTGATCTTTTTTTTTTTCTGTGGTATGATGGGATTGAAGATTACACAATATTGCCCTACTCTAATATATTTATCTATTAATGCACAAATAAACATTGAAATAAGCTCTTCAGTTGATTTTATAAACTGCAAATTTGAGGTCTCCTCGCAGCCGAGAAAAAGTCATTCATGGCTGAGGTAAAAATAACTTCTTCTTCTTTTGATTTTTTTATGAATGAAAGATTATATTCGTAGGAAAGCAAAAGAGCAGGGGGCTCATGACCTGCTACGTTGAGGGATATGGTCACAGAGTCGTTCTTCCAGCGACCTAGAAAAATATTTCCAAAATCCAAGATACCTGAGAAACTATCATACATATAATAAATATAAGACATCAAAACAGTACAAAAGACTGAGTAAAAATTGACAAAAGATAATTAAAAGACTGATTGGATTGAAAATTAAAAAAGCATGGCGAAAATAAGAAGGTGGAAAAATACTTTTGAAATAACAAAAAAGCAATTAAGGGAAGAGAGGTTTGATTTATTCGTTGTGGAATTTATAAATCCTTTCTCATGCAATTAATTCAAGAGTCGGTCTTGACTTGGAAAATGAATGATGATACGTATACTTCATGAACACGCGTGTCTTGACTTTGAAAGTGAATGGTTATAGGTATTACCTTGTGAGCACGCAAAACTAGTGTGACTATTTCGTCCTTGCTGAGTCCAAGGAATTAAAATAACGAACAAGTAAAATGATTGGATTGGTACTGTCGCATGTGAAAGACATCACGACTAGTGTTTTTTTTAATATCTAGAAATTGAGAAATGAATAGGATAAGAAATTGTTGTTTCTTTAATAGTGGAAAGAGTAAATGAGAGTAGTTACTTAGTATTTTAGTCATTAAAAATCTTAATTGGTCTTAGAGATCGGATACGGGAACTAGTTGCGTAAATAGAAGGTATTAGCACCTCAAATATGTCTTACCTAAGATAAGCTGCATTGTTTGATTGTATGATATAACTAGAGTATTGTCGTGTTTTCTAATGTTTGAATTATTTAAGATTTAAGAAAAGTCTTCATCAGTAAGGAGATCCTTATCTTATCGGGTAAAACCTAACCGTTCTAATATCGACAAAAAGAAGAACTAACTCTTATTTAATATTGAAAATACATCTTACGTATAAGTTCATAATCTCAAATATTAAAAGAAAATAAAATAAAATAATTTTTTTTTGGTATTTTTGAAATATTGACATAATTCTCTTGGCTTTAATAAATTGGTTATTAAAGCTCAAAACACATGTTAATAAATATTTTATGATTTTTTGTTTTGGAATGAAATTTTTTATATTTTTAAGAGACTTGGTCGTATTCGTGAAAACAAAATATTTTAATATCAAATTTGTATCTTTATATATAAAAATGCGAGCCAATATTAATCAAAATTGGTATAAAAATACGAGAGAACATCACAAATTGTTTTAAAGGATTTTTGGAATTTTTTGTATTTGTTTTCAATTAATATATAATATTATATTATAATATATTGGAATGGGCTCAGCCCAATTATATGGGGCAGAGCCCATCCTGTCTAGGATGAGATTGGCCCAAAATAAATTGGGCCAAAGTCGGCCAAAAAGAGTTGGGCCCACACTAGCCTAAAATAAGGGTTAGGCTGATGTCGGCCCAACAAAACTTCTTTTCTATTTATGGGAATGGGCCAAACCCGACCCCACCATTTTGGTCTAGACCAGAACTGGTTCGGCCTAGTAAACAATGGAGAGACTCTCCACTGTTCACTGCAGAATAGTGGAGGGTGATCGAAAGAGAAAAAGAAAAAGGAGAAGGAGGAGAGGTTGACCTGGCGATGACTTCACAGTGGTGCTAATGATGGCGACGAGGAAAGTAGGCGACGGTGGGGAGAAAAAACTGTGGTTGCTGCTGCGGTTTTTTCTTCTCTATACAGGGGCATGAAATTCCTCTCTTTCCTTTTTTGTTCCTTGTTCTTTTTTTTCTTCTCTTTCGTTTTCTTCTCTCGTTCTTGTCTCTCCTGTTCTTTCTTTTTTTTCTATGTTTTTTGTTTGTTTTTGTTTCTCTCTTTTTTTCTTCCTTTGTTCTCCCCTTTTTCTTTTTGTTTCTCTTCTATTCTTTGCTCTCTTCCCTCCCTTTTTCATCTATTTATCTCTTTGTTTTTGTGTCTCGTCCCCTGGTATTTATAAGGGGGAAAGAGAGGAGAGAAAGCTATTACCCCTGTCCAGTCATGGCACAGGGGCAAAGTGGCTGGGGTAGTCTCTGTGCAGCCATCCCAGAGCCACCCGCAGGGCTTGTCCCCTATCTCTTTCATCATGGTGGTAGGCCATGAGGGGGTGTAGGTGGTGTCGTGGTTTTTGGGCAAAGGGGAGGGAGAGATAGACGCTACAAAGGAATGGAAGAAAAACCTTCTTCCCTTGCCTTTGTTCGTTAGGGGAAGAAGAAGATACACAGTGCCGTTCAAAACGACACCGTTTTAGGCTTCTTTGTTTTATATATGAACAGTGAATGAAATGGCGTCGTTTCATTTCAATATAAATAGCGCCAAAACATGTTAATTTTCAAATCAGTCCTTAATTTTTTTATTCAACCAAGTCCTCAATTGCAATTTTGATTTTAAGAATCAATTCAATTGCATCCCTGCCAAATTCAAATGTCAGCCCTGATGTTGGATGCCTTTTTCTCTTTAGTTCTTGGTTTTGAATTTATGCATTTTGACCCTTAATTGATCAACAAACTTTTAATTTCTTCAATTTAGCCCCTGATTTGACAAAATTAACTCTTAAAAATTATAATTTGACCCCCAGACTTTAATTTTTTCCAATTAAAGTCAAAATTGACTTAAAAATGAAGTTTTCTTGCAATTAAATCCTTCACAAACTCAATTAATCTTTAAACAAAATCTAATTGAGTCCTTAAACATCTGATTTTGAACTTTTCTTCATCAAATTGAATTTTCTTTATCAATAAAGCCTTCATCAGTCAAAAATATATTGTCAAATTTTAATCTTTGTATTTTTGAACTTTCTCAACCAATCTTTAGCCATTTTCTGAACACCCTTGTGTCTTCTTCTCACTGCTATCTATTTTTTGGTTTTCATCTTATATATATATATTGTAAGGACCCAAAATTGAATAATAACAAGTAGTTTGTAGTGCATATAGACAATTGTTAGAGTAAAGTGGAATGATGGTATCTATCATTTTATGATTTATTTTCTATTTTGTTACCAAGAATGATTAATAGGTTGGGGTGCGGGGCAATGCCTCCACAATACGGTAAATGAGTATTATTAAAAAAATTATAATATCTCTTGGGCGGTTAGACCCTTGAGTGGTTTAGGGTATACTATAAATACACATTATGTAATCCTATTCGACATATAGTGAAAATAAAAGCTTATCGCTCATGTGAAAATAAACACATTGTCGAACCACATTAAATCTTGTTTTCTTTCTAGTTTCTCTTTTTACAATATTTATCAATGATTGCTATAGGTTTTTCATAATAAAGGTCATGTTTAAAGTATAAGAATGTGTGAAGAAACTACCAGTGAACTACTACTAGTGAACTTTACAGGAACAAAAGGTGTAATATTTGATATGGATCTTTCTTCAGCTTGCATACACCATAAATTAGAATTTGAAACTCACGAATCAAAGACATTATATTTATAGAATATGCGCTATAAAACTATATTCAAAGTATCTATGTTTTTGGAATGGAAAAGTTCAGTTTCTAACATTTAAATCGATGGCAAGTTTTTTTATAAGTGGTGAGGACTAAAGTAGGGCACTATATTCATTATCCTTAGCATAATTTGTTTTATTTCTTTATTTCTTTATTTATTTCATTGTTAAGAATTTTTAGATTTTGAGGAGTTCCGAATGAGTCCAATGGGTAGTCTAATGACAATAGATATAACTTATCATCTGACCATTTGGTAGAACTAAAAATTTTTCAAAATATTCTAAAGGTCTTGTTCCTTAAATGATTTGTAAGACAACTTCATTGGAGTTTATGAACATGCTAAATTCAGTCTAAAAGTTACTGTTTAAGATTGTTTTTATTTTTTTTATTGTTTTTGGATTATTCTCCCTATTTAGATTAGGATTTAAAATTTAATTAGAATTTTACTAATAAGCATATATAATTTTTTTTGTATTTAAACTTCCTTGTAGGCTATTTTTTAGGGAAGAATTTATGATATAATTTTTTAGCACACTTCTTCAAGTAAAAATTTATATATCCTATGGATATATATATATATCTTATATTTATTTTTTAATTTAATTAGAGAGAAGAAGGGCTATCACTATCTTGCCAATAATTTTTAATCTAATTAAAAAGAACAAGAGTGATAAGATTTGAAATTCTAACCACGCACTAGCATTAAAGACTTAATTTGGATATGAAATTAGTTTTTATTTCCTTAAATGAGGAATGAAATTAGTCATCATGAATTTCCCTTGAAGGGAGATGAGTTTCGTCTTTAAATCCAACAAAGAGGACAAATTTGTCCGTAAGTCACTATGATAGGGATGAATTTTCTCATTATACATGTCTAATCTTAGAGGACTAATTTAATACCTTATGTCATCTAGATATTTAAGCTCTTGATATTTAACTGATATAGGATATAAGTTTAAGCTTTTAAATGAAGTTTTAAAATATAATTTATATTATTTTTTAATATATTTTTTTAAGTAAAAATTTTAATTTTTTTTTTATTATTATTATACACAATTTGATTTGACCCAAAATGTTAAATCCATATATATTTTTAATTCCAATGATAAAATAGTGCAGTCTATCTCGTGACCTCTCTCATAAGAGGAGATATGTAGCCATATCTTTGAAAGGTACGAGAAAAAAAACATTTTTTTCATTTAATTTCCTCTCCCACTACTCCTATTTTCATGCACAAGCATTTTGGGATGCCCAAAACCGAAATACACAACAAATTAATGAGCTGGCCTCTGGGTTTGTACTAAATGCTTAAAGATTCAATTCCTAATATATGTATGACGATATTAATAACCAACCACACATTGAAGTATGTCGACTTCTCAAAAAAAATAAAAGTATAAATACACAATTAACTAGCTTTTATTTTTCTTTTAGATAAGTGAAGAAACTTTATTAATAGCATAACATTGGCAAATCAAAGCAAGGTGAAGAATTAATGGGTACAAATGCCAAAAAGCATGGGAAAAGAAAACATGGCAATAGCTAGCTAGGAAGTGGAAGTAACCTAAACCAGCTAGCGAAGGAGGACACATAAACAATTACCATGGATAAATGAAGTAGCCATGCATGCCTTCTTGGCTAATACAAGGATAAACGATTACTCATTCATCATACGATTAGGTCAAGCCACCTCTCCTAATTAACTCCTCCCCCCATCAAACTTTGTCGCTGGAGGTTCACCGACCTTGCACTTACTAGAATCATTGGGATCATATTTGCATCGAGATTGCCCCTCTATCACAGTTAGGTTAGAACATGATAACAAAATAATGGTAACAAGGAGTACTATTATTGTCAAGTATCGAGCCTCTCCTTTAGACCCCATTTCTGACACGAAAGAAACCTGAGATTTTTTGGGAATCAAATGTTTGTCTTAGTATGTGTAGAGAGAGAGCTAGTGTGTGCGAGATGGGTGATTGTAAAGATGGAGAGGGTTAGCGAGCTGATATATATATATATATATATATATATATATATATATATATATATATATATATATAATATGTTGAAGTGGAAGAGACACGATATGTTGAATTGGAAAAGTATTCAACATTTACGGATGCTTGGATTTGACTTCACAGGGAGCGGTGTCAGATGATGTGGCCCGCTATGCTTGGCAATGATTGAATATGTTTCCCGTAAACCGGGCCTTGTTTGGTTGGATTTCAAATGTTTTGATGACCAATAACTGATCCCATCTTTTAACGGCTATAGATTAACTAAACTGACCAGGATGCTTGCTGCCCGTTGAAGCAAATTAAAAAAAGCATAGCGATATAAAAGGTGGAAAAGTACTTTTGAAATAACAAAAAAGCAATTAATTAATGGGAGAGAGGTTTGATTTATTCGTTGAGGAATTTATAAATCCTTTCTCATACAATTAATTTAATTCCCTGTTTGTTTACTAGAAAATAATTTTTATTTAAAAAATGAATTTTGAAGAAAATGAATTATGGAAAAGTAAATTTCGAGAAAGTATTTTCCGATGTTTGGTAGTGTATGGAAAATAAGTTGGAAAATATTTTCCAGTGTTTAGTTATGTCATGGAAAATGAGCTGGAAAATAAATTATTAATGTTTTATTTTTTTCAAATTTATTAAAATAATGAGTAACAAATCTTGGCTAATACAAGGATAAACGATTAAGTAGCCATTAATAATGGAAGAATTAATGGGTACAAATGCCAAAAAGCATGGGAAAAGAAAACATGGCAATAGGTAGTAAGTAACCTAAACCAGCTAGCGAAGGAGGACACATAAATAATTACCATGGATAAATTAAGTAGCCATGCATGCCTTCTTGGCTAATACGAGGATAAACGATTACTCATTCATCATCCGATTGGAGCTGCAGCTGGTTCACCGTATTTGCACTTGCCATCTTTGGGGTCATATGTGCATGGAGTTGATGGCCTCGCTATCACAGTAAGGTTAGAGCATGATAGCAAAATAATGGTAACAATTAGGAGTATTAATGTCAAGTATCGAGCCTTTCCTTGAGACCCCATTCTTGACACGAAAGAAAGCTGAGACTCTTCGGGAATCAAATGTATGTGTAGAGAGCGAGATAGTCTGCGAGACGGGGAGGGTTTGCTAGCTGATATAGGAGACACAATATGTGGAATTGGAAAAGGTATACGGACAGCATTTAATTTGACTTTAGAGTTTCTTATTATTTTCTTCAATAGAGTTATGATGACTTGTGGCATGGGTTTGAAATCAACATTCAAAGGGAGTAATTGTGGATCCTGTCTAGCTAGGTTGTTTAAGTAGTCAAATAAATCATATTTATATGATATTTTTATTTTTAATCTTCTGGCTTGGACCTGGCCCTTCAGAAACAAACAGTTCAAAAAACTGGAGGAGATGAAACATAATAAGTATAGCATATTAATTCGTCGGTCGACTGTCATAATCCAAACCTGTTATATATCTTGGAATTTTTTCAGCCATTCATGACTTGATATATCAAAATGTTATTAACTATATTGATAGTATTGATTTCTTTATTTCCTTGACTTCTTCCTTTTACTAATTAAGAAAAATCAACAACATCTAGCAAACGATCTGAATTGGTCAACGAATGAATTTTAGAATGGGTTTATTGTATGCTTACAACAATAAAAATATCATGAGTGAACATAATAATAACATTAAGACTATTATTTAAACTATTTTGAACAACAAAGGTTCAAAGGAACACGAGTCAATTTTAGAATGGGCTAGGTTGATGTTGGCGGCTAGCTAGGGTTTTAGGAATGAAGAAGATGAGATGATTTTTTCATTATTATTATTATTATTATTATTATTATTACAGGTTCCCTCTCTTTTCATTTTTTGTAGCAACTACGTACGTACGGTCGAAAGTCACTGGTAATTACATTAATTACCAGTTACTGATTCTGATAGATATAACAGCATTTAGAGTAAAATGTCATTGCAAATACATATTGTATTATAATGACATTTCAAACATTTACATTCATAATTAATTATACATTTGTACATGCATTTATTTAACTTTAAAGGTAGTTATATTAATTTTATAAGTAATTATGATAGGATTTTGTTGATAGTGGATCTAAAAGCATTTTTCTCAAGTGCTATTAATTAAATCTTAATAACATTTGAAACAAAAGACTTAATTTATATCCAATATCAGTCAATATATACTACAATAAAATAAATGTTTCTATAAATAACAATCATCAAATACCATTATAAAGTATAGTTAGTAAGTATTTCAAACAAATGAAATTAAAAGTAAACATATAGTAGAAGCATGTAATCATCACCAAACCATGAAAACTTAAAAAAAAAAAACAAAAAGAAAGTTTGGTTCTTTTTTCCCTCATTTATACTTAATTATTTATTATATATCCACGGTTTTGATTATTAACAAACAATCAAAACCCATCAAAAACATTTCTTTTAGCAAAGTCTAATTCAAAAAAGTTTGGTTCTTTTACCCCTCATTTATACTCTAACAAGATAAAAAAAAATTATCACTAAGATAGCGTATAAGTACTATTCTAAAACAAAAGAGATAAAAAAATGAGAACATAAACGTTTTTTATTGAAAAAATATAGATAAAAAACATAAAAAAAAATTTATCTCTTAAAAAAATTTTTACTTAATTTTTATACTTTCAAAATAAGATATATATATATATATAGAAGACATGTTTTTAAAGATAATATTTATTATTTTTATCTCTAAAATATTCATGTAAAAAGAATTAATTTCAAAATTGTCCAAGGCATGTAAAGATAAAAATGGTCTTTATCATAGTTTTAAAACCTGATTTGACACTCGACTTGAAACAAGACCAGATCTTGGATCGGGAGAGTCAAACTAGGTTATCCTAATTTTTTTTAAAGGATCAAAACAATTTGATCATTTTGACCAAAAAAGTTTTTGTTTGAAAAAAATATCAATGGGTTTTTAGCCAAGGTTTTTTTTTTATTTTAGATCGACCTGAGTTTTTGATCTATTAGATTCAATTAATCATTCCTCTATTTTTAAAAAACCTAAACCGGTCTAGACCCCGAGTTAGCTCACCAAATCAATCTAGATTTTATAACTAGAGTCATTATACCATTATTAATTTCAACACTCGATATAAATTACAATAAAAAATATAATTATGTATTTAAATGTGTGGGTTTGACAATAATATATGTTAAGGATAAAATACTTTTTTTCATATATTATTTTATCTCATTCACCATAAATCAAATATTATACAAAAATATCTTATATATCATTATCAAATACAATTTTATCTTCATCTTTTTTGTTCTATCTTGTATTCTTTTTTCTATTAACTCTTTCTTGCGTTCCAGGACAATATCTATCAATGATAATGATAAAGAGAGAATAAGAGTAGGACTTGAGGCACCATTTGTTTCTACAACCCGGTTGTGTTCTTCAAAAAAAAAATTAAAAAAAATCTTGAAATTTTTATATATTTTTTTTAAATATTAATGTAAAAAATAATTTTTTTAAAAATAATATTATTTTAATTCATTTTTAAATAAAAACCACTTTAAAAATCAAACAATTTTTATAATACCAAACATTAGCTCTGTAAGAGAATTGTCCATGGGGATTTCATTGTATCACAATCTCCCTTGGCCACATGTACGCACGCCAGAGGCTAACCATTGACTAATAGCAAAGAAGTGAAAGGACGTCCAATGGAGCTGATGAAAGAAATGGATTTTATTTTCAATAGGCCTTAGGGTTTCTGCGTTTGGACTTTGGTGATTTCTCATGGGCCTCCATTGACTAAATTTGGGCTCTTCTCCAATTAGACCAATGGTTTGAATAACTGAATCCTAGCAATAGCAGGCCTTGGGCCTTGGCCGCCATAATTTGTTGCACCAAGCATGTCCCCTCATTATATCATCATCTTTTCTATTAATATTTAAAAAGAAAATTTTATTTAGTATTAAATAAGTTATTCATATCTGAATTTATACGGTTATAAAAAAATATAACAGTTTTTTTTTTCATATTTGATCTCAAAATGATATAATGTAGGGGTGAGAAAAAAACCGAAAAACCAATTAAACCGAAAAAACTAGAAAACAATAACCGAAAAATCCGAACCGTGAAAAAAAAACTAATTAAACCGATTAGAATTCGGTTTTATAAGCCTGAAACCGAAAAAATCAAATCAAACCAAACCAAAACAGGAAAAAAACCGAGCCAAACCGAAAAACCGAGCAAAACTGAAAAAGCCGAGTCAAACCAAACCAAACCGGAACTGGTCGATTTGAACCGGTTTTTGTTATAAAAAACCGAACCGAACCCCGTTGGTTTAAACCGGTTTTGGTTTTTTTTTAAATTAGTTTGGTTAATTTTTTTTTATAAAAACCGAATCGAACCGAAAATGACCATCCTTAATAGTATGATAAGCAATCCATTAAACTATCTTATTATTATATCAAGTTAGTGTGTTTTTGAAAGTTTAAGATAACGTTTTAAAATACACTTGAGGATAAATATGTAATGCAATATATTATGTCCTTGTCATGGATTGAATTGCTCCATCTTCTCTATGTAGTGTGTGTATATATTTATAATTGTGTGTGTAATTCATTCACATGAATTATATAAAAAGGCTAGAAAATCGTATTTCGTTTTGCATTAAATACAAATTTAAAAGTATTTAATTAGTTAATATTTACATGAATTCTATTGAAAATTCTATTGAAATCTTAGATTAAAAAAAAAACTACAATTTAATTTTTTTTCTTAAATCTATTTTTCTAAACTACAACTAGATGGAATGGAGGGAGCTTACTCAAGCATAACTTGAATTTGTCATCACCCACAACGCCCAAAAAATCTTAACAAAAATAAAAATCTTTTGTCACAACTTGACCACCTTAGCAGCTTTCTGAGAACCTATGAGGCTGTGATTAGATCCCAATGGGGCACTGATTTGATTTGAGATAAGAAGGAGCTCTACTCTTGTTAATTGTTAATGTACTCTTCTAGACATCCTTGTCAATGTCATGCTAGTCATTGTCTTGCTCCTTAATTTCCTTCCTGGCGTGTGAAAGCCAACTAACTGTCTTTAAATCATTGGCTGAAACTTGGAAGAAATTTCTTCTGCGGAGGTGGAAATCTGCTAATTAAGGACAGGCACTTAAATCCATTCCGTGTGTATATCATCACTGTGCTTTGCTTTCCATATCTCACCATTGAAGACTGTACTAAACATAATTTTCTACTACATGACATAACGATCCTGTACAATAAGTTTGCGTTGTGAATTGTCCATTTGACAAACATGAGATCAGGCGTCTGTGTGTTGAAGTATGAGATGTTCTTGGATGAGTTTTCACACATAGTGACCGGATTTTCCATGATCCTTCACTATGTTTTTTTGTCTCTATATATTCATTTCAAGCCAACCGAAGTGGGTGCATGTCCGCTTCCATATTCAATAAATTAAAGGATATTTTGATGCTCCCAAGAAGATTCCAGCTATCCTCTTTCTCCTAGTACAAGCCAAAGAGGGATCTTTTCATGAGGACATTAACTGCTTGAATCTTCGACCACATGAAACTCCAAACTTTACGATAAAACGATAAGAATTGATCACATGAAAGAAGCTTAATTAAGACCACTTTATCATATTTATTTTTCAGCGACACAGTGTTCTTCAACTTGTTTATTTAGAGTAAACTTATGATCTACAAGAAGTGGCAGTCCAATTGCTTTTCTTTTTATCTTGAAGCATTTCTCTAATTAACAAATGCTTTTTAATTAATATTGTTTATTAAATTGCGTCTGATCAAATCTTGAACAAATTAATCATATTTCTATCAATATATTTAAGAAGAATCTCCACTAATTGGATGGTGATTGATTAAAATAATCTTCTTTCACTTTCTTAAATATTAGCACCGAATAACATATATATATATATATATATATATATATGAAATCGATACAAAGAGTGTATCGATTTCAAGATCCAATAAATAAAGATCAAATCAATAATTAATTTCTTCTTCTCTTTAAATCTTCCACGCACGTTACATCCAAGTCAATCTCCTTATTTATTTTATCATTTTTCTTCCACAACAGCCTGGACCTACACAAATGTTTTATTTTCCAAATATCAAACGAAGACTCGAATTATTCAGCAACTAACTAGCCCTGATCACTCCTATTCGATCTTTAACTTGGAACTAAATTCCTTCCCTTAATTATTAGATGAGTTTAAGTTGGATATTAAAACCTTTGATTTGTTAATATTTTTCTTCAAATACAAAAATATTCTTATATATTATTCAAAACTAATTTTTTTATAAACAATATTAAAGATACGTACATCCCCCATCTTATCAATATGATATATTTATCTTAAAATTTGAACTCGAAAAAATTAATAAATGATGCATATAATGAGTATAATTATAGGGGTTGGATTTGCCAATATTGTGCAAGAATTTTAGCAAATCTTGAAAAATAACTTAACTAATTAAATTTTAGATTTGTATCATAAGTTTAAATCTTTTTAAAATCATTAAAAATTTATATAATTATTAATCAAAATTTATATAATTATTAACTTTAAAATTTATAAAATTAATCAAAATATACACAAATCCAACACTTATATTAATAAAAAAAATCGCAGCTAGCAGATATTATTGAAATTAAAAGTTGGGCACCGCCACGAGTTTTTGTCAGCTTCTATGAACATGGCCGTATATAGCAAGCCCCTCAATTTGCGTTCTGTAGGCTGTGAAGTCTGGATTGCCGGCGGGACCATCTCATCTTCTTTCCCGCATCCACATGCTCTTATCTCATTCAAAATCTGTGGATGTAACATGTCAAAAGATACATTTTATTATGATCATGTTTAGCCTACCCTTGGATTGTTTAACTCTCTCTCTACATTTTATTAAGATCATGCCTATCCTTGGATTTGGAGGGCATGAATATGAATTTGCGGGAGTAATTAATGGAGATGTGTAATGTAGATGATTATATAACGTAAGATTTTTTTTTTTCATGTAATCCTAAGAGTATACTTTCTATATTAAGGAAGAAATAAACTTTTTTGATAATTTACTTTGTTATTTAGTAATATTATCAATATTTTTTCTTCGTACTAATTAAAACATAGTTTTTAGCTAAATATGAAAGAAACCAAGAAAAAAAAAAATGTTTGAAGGGTTTACGTTTCACTTTTAGCCTTTTATTTTATATAAAGCCGACAAAAAACTCCTTTAATAACTAGCCGTTTTCTTAAGTTATTAACGAAATCCAAGAGAAAAATTAGGGGTGCGGATGGAAAACATCACCTCTTCAAATTTCAAAATGGTTCCCAAGTTTGATAATTATTTCATATGAATTTTTAAATTATTTGTTATGAAATAATCCTTTTTAGTTGAAAATTATATGTTTGATAAAAAAAAAGCTGTAATTATTGTGCATTTATTTTTATTGTATAAACAAATTTATATCTCAGTATATTTTCGACTCTTTACATCTATTTTTTAGATTCAAAAATCATTTCAAACCTTTGAATTAAGTATATATAGTTATAAAATTTGGTAAAATTGATCTAACTCAAGATTTATGTCAATAGGCATTAATTAAAATAACAGCTTTTCAAAATAATTTTTTTTATATATTTAATATATATATATATATATATATATATATATATATTTTTTTTTTTTAAGTAAAACCAGGTACGCTTCAGAGTTTTGACCAAGTCAGGGCTAAGGCCTGTAGCTATCGGAGTTTCACTCTTCTCTTTAACCAATGGGAGGTTGGCTCCATTTTAGATGAGAAGACTTGAGCCGGAACAAGTTTAAATAAACTGCTTTGACTAGTTGACTTCCTACCCACCGTGAAGGCTGCAACCAGAGTGAAACAAGTTATGTCAACTTAATTGTCATAACTCTTTCTCACAGTCATCATCTCTCATTGCTTTCACACTTCTTAAGCGACGCGTCTATATCTCTTCCTTCACACCTTTGATGTGCAGAGAAATAATCACCACCACCTTATTTAACACTCTCCCAACTGTCTTAGCCTCCATATAGAATCTTTCTCTTTTCAAGAACACAAAATGGACCGTAATGGAAGAGATGACATCAAGGTCGAGAGTGGTTATGATTTGGAGGATGATCATGATCACAAAAAGAAGGACAGGAAAGAGGAACAACAAGAAGAGTTGTCAGTGGAAAGAATATTTGAGAATCAAGAAGTGCCATCTTGGAGGAATCAGCTGACACTGAGGGCCTTTGTGGTGAGCTTCGTGTTGAGCATTTTGTTCAGCGTCATAGTAATGAAGCTCAATCTTACAACTGGTATCATACCTTCCCTCAATGTCTCTGCTGGCCTTCTGGGGTTCTTTTTTATCAAGACCTGGACAAAGTTTCTTGAAAAGTCTGGCCTTTTGAAGCAGCCCTTTACGAGGCAAGAGAACACTGTTATCCAGACTTGTGTGGTTGCTTCCTCTGGCATTGCCTTTAGTGGTATACTTTCTGTACTTCTTACTGCCATTAATTTTCATTTCATCTCTCTTACTTTTTGGGTTGAGAAGATATGCAGGCTTCTTTGATCAAGATATTAAAATTTCTGTGCATTTGGTTTTGTTTCTGTTCTTAAAGGTTGGAAACTTACAGTAGTTACTAAAACTCAATGTCAAGATTTGCTTCTTCTTATTGCTATATTACATGATAAGGCAACCCTTTTTTTCTCTCTGGATCCCTTTTATCTCAGTTGTGAGTTGATTTACATGATCCTTGAAGACAAGAATTAATTCCTTACTGCCTAAAGTCTTTGGGAGGCAAATCAAGATTGAGGATTTATGACTATCAGTTCTGCTATTGCTTCAGCCACTTGTGAAGTTTTACTAAACTAATCAACACTTGAACTTGCTGTTTGAGACATGAACTTGCTTTTCCCTGTCTCATGGTGTGTGATAATGGTGGCGGGGCTTTTTATTTTTCTTATGGTCCTCCACGAGGCATAAAGTGTGGCCGGCAGATGTCTCTAGACAGATCCTTTTTTGACAATTCAATTCATATGAGCTGGATATGGATGATTCATAACTTCAAAGTTATACAAGTCTTATAAGAATATTCTGATTAGTGGAAAAAGAAGTCTTCCCCATTAGCGAGAAAAGAAAATATGAATAATTAATTTGTTTGTACTGTTAATCCATCATGTAAAATTAATATGAATACACTACATTTCCAGCTTTTCATCCAAGTGGTTTCGAAACTGAAATTGTTTTAACGAAAGAAATAATTTGTGATTATGCTCAAGATGAAATTAAGCTTGTTGATTTTTTGTACTAATAGTTTCCATTCTATAATTTGTTTCTTGTTTCCTTACAATAGGAGGCTTTGGGAGTTATCTGTTTGGAATGAGTGAAACCGTGGCCACACAATCAACGGAAGATAGTGATGCCTTTAAGAACCCATCTCTGTCATGGATGATTGGCTTTCTGTTTGTTGTTAGCTTTCTTGGACTCTTTTCAGTGGTGCCTCTTCGAAAGGTATACTTCACAACCTATATCACCATAGAAAACTTCTCTCTGCATTTTGCGTTCTTGTTGAATGTATTGATTTTGCCAAAATCTAATCCTCATTGTTATTTCCAGGTCATGATTATAGACTTCAAATTGACATATCCAAGTGGCACTGCAACTGCTTATCTCATCAACAGCTTCCACACTCCTGCAGGAGCCAAGCTAGCAAAGTAAGGCATTATCAGACCTCATGCACATATAGTTGGATGATCATTCGGCATTAAAAGTATCAAACGTTTTTTTTCTACCGTTTCAGAAAACAAGTGAAAGCGTTGGGCAAGTTCTTATCATTCAGCTTCTTGTGGGGTTTCTTTCAGTGGTTCTACACTGCAGGAGAGGGTTGTGGATTTGTTGAGTTCCCCTCACTCGGGCTTAAAGCATATGAAAACAAGTAAAAGCATTACTCAACCTTCCAAAATCCTCTCATCCTATTGAATGCAGTTCAATTTATTATGGCACTGTGTTTCAAATTCGTTGCGGTATCCATGACTAATAATGTTCTTGTTATATGTACAGATTTTTCTTTGATTTCTCAGCAACATATGTTGGAGTTGGAATGATTTGCCCCTACATCATAAACATATCAGTTTTGCTTGGAGGAATTCTTTCCTGGGGTCTGATGTGGCCTCTCATAGATACAAAAAAGGGTGACTGGTATCCAGCAGACCTCAAACCTGGCAGCCTACATGGCCTCCAAGGTTACAAGGTAAGTTTTCTAACAAGGTTAAGGTAACAAGAGTGCTATTCTTGAAGCCTTTCCATTCATAACAACTCTTATGCAATGAACTCAGGTATTTATTGCCATTGCCATGATCTTGGGTGACGGTCTGTACAACTTCTTCAAGGTGCTAAGCCGAACACTCACTGTCTTGTTTTTTCAACTTCAAAGGAAAGATGCAACTGGTGCCCTCCCTATTGCGGACCGTTCCTCTCCCGAGCCCTCCATGATCTCATACAATGATCAACGCCGCACCCAACTCTTTCTCAAAGATCAAATTCCAACATGGTTTGCTGTTGCAGGCTATGTCGCAATCGCTGCTATCTCTACAGCCACGCTACCGCATATATTTCCCGAACTCAAATGGTATTACATATTGGTTATCTACATCTTTGCCCCAGCCCTTGCATTCTGTAATGCTTATGGCTGTGGCCTCACTGACTGGTCCCTAGCTTCCACCTATGGGAAGCTCGCAATTTTTGTAATTGGGGCATGGGCTGGTGCCTCTCATGGTGGAGTTCTTGCAGGACTAGCGGCCTGTGGAGTCATGATGAATATTGTCTCCACAGCCTCTGACCTATCTCAAGATTTCAAGACTGGTTATTTGACCCTTTCTTCACCACGGTCCATGTTTGTGAGCCAAATAATTGGCACTGCAATGGGTTGCATTATTTCACCTTGTGTCTTTTGGCTTTTTTTCAAGGCCTTCAAGGATCTGGGGACTCCTGAAAGTCAATACCCTGCTCCTTATGCTACTGTATATCGAAACATGGCTATATTGGGGGTAGACGGATTCTCGTCTCTACCAAAGAATTGCCTCTATCTTTGTTATGGGTTCTTCGGTGCAGCTATTCTGATAAATTTAATTAAGGATGCTTTGGGTAAGAAATGGGCCAGGTTCATTCCCAATCCAATGGCGATGGCTATACCGTTCTATATTGGCCCATACTTTGCCATCGACATGTGTGTGGGAAGCTTGATTCTATTTATCTGGGAAAAGATTGACAAGGCAAAGGCAGATGCTTTTGGGCCAGCAGTGGCTTCTGGTTTGATTTGCGGGGATGGGATATGGACTTTGCCTAGTGCGATACTTGCTCTAGTAGGAGTAAAACCTCCCATTTGCATGAAGTTTTTGTCAAGGAGAACAAATGCTAAGGTCGATGCGTTCTTACGGTCATAAAATTGAAGTTCAGATCAACTTGAATAGAAACTGTGAAGTAAAGCTGAATTGCTTCCTACACTAAGGTTATGAAGTTTACATGTGAAGTTCGACTCAAAAATGCTGTGGATAATCACCTGCTATTCCGTGGAGCCAACAAGGCAACAACTATTTTCTCTGTAATCATTTCTGGAGAAGAAAATCAAATGTCCATTTACTTATATATATATATATATATATATATATATATATATATGTTTGTAGTTTTTTTCTTGATAGTAGAACAGATGCATCAAGCAATGTGAAAAGTGAAAATTACAGTACCCTTTGTGAGCTGTTATGATCAGTTGCTATATTTGGTAGCTCATTTTGCTCATTTTGCTAGCTATGATCATATCAAGTGGTCCAATGTGTTATTATCAGTCTCACAATAAAACCATGCCAGAGTTAGTCATCCAACACAAGAAAAAAAAAAGATGGAAAAAATATCAGATGCGTCGAGGAAGACGATAAAAGCTTCAGCGAATATGAGACTGGTAACAAATATGTTGAAGGTTTGTCCTAAGAATATGAAAAGAAGCTGAAAATAGACAAGCATTTCCGTAGTCTTAATGGCATCTAAGCCCAGAGTGAGCGAACTACATATAGAGGTTATCATTTGGATCATACGTTCTTCCCCATGCAAATATATTCAAAGTTAATTATCATAGAATCCCTCAACTCTCCATCTTGCTGTGGTAATGATTTGTTTAGAACTCATCTTCAATCTCATGCTTTGTAAGGCAAGATCCTGCGTTGTTTTTTTAGAGATTAGTTTAAATTAAATAACGTTATATTATTTATTGTAAACTCGTATTTTTTTTTATTTGCTTATCTTATTTTTACTTAACAAATTTCTCTGCAAGATTGCATGATTTGTGCTATGAATTTAGTAAACAAGTAATTAGAAAAATCATCTCTAATTAATTACGCTGAGAAGTAAAAAACCAACGTATATATAACATACAATAATTAATTGGACATTCTTTAAATCTTCCACGCACGTTACATCCAAGTCAATTTCTTATATCATTTTTTTCCCACAAACTTTGGACAATGGACCTACATAGATTTTTTATTTTCCCTTTATTTTTTTTTAATTTTTTGGAAATTGACTATTGACTTCTCGTCTTCTACATAGAAAAAGAAGCTTTTGGCATTGGATTCAGTGGCAATTTGGTAACTTGCTCAAAACATTCCTTTTTAAAAGTTTATTTTATTTTATTTAAAATTAATTAACTCAAACACATGTGGAAGGTTACTTCGTTGTTTTAAAGGTTTATGGAAGTTTAGTAATAATTATTTTTTAAATTATTTTCAATTTAAAAACTATTAAAATAGTGTTTTTAAATTGTTTTAAAAATAAATTCTACTATATTCTAGTCTAGCTTCTTTAAGTAATTTAATATCATTTTCTTTATTTCTTATATCATTTTTTTCCCACAAACTTTGGACAATGGATATTCACAGATCTTTTATTTTCCCTTTATTTATTTTTTAATTTTTTGGAAATTGACTATTGACTTCTTGCCTTCCACAAATTAGAAATAGAAGCTTTTGGCATTGGATTCCGTGGCCATTTGGTAACTTGCTTAAAACATTCCTTTTTAAAATTAATTTTTTTATTTTTAAATTGTTTTGAAAATAATTTCAATTTTTAATTTAAAAAAATATTAAAAAAATATTTTTAGATTATTTTAAAAATAATATCTATTATATTTCTAGTCTAATTCTTTAAAAGTACCTGCAGATCACATATATAAAAATTACAAACTTAACTCAAATACATGTCATTTAGAGTCATTTTGTTATTTTAAACAGTGTTTAAAAATATAATAATAGTTTTTTTTTAAAATAATTTTCACTAAAAATATAAAAATAATATATTTTTTATATTTTTTAAAATAATTTTCACTAAAAATATAAAAATAATATATTTTTTATATTTTAAAATTTATTTTTAATATTAATATATTAAAATAATTCAAAAATATTAAATAAAATTAATTTAAAATTAAAAAAAATAACCCAAAAAAACAGACAGTTTTAACTCCTCCTCATGTTCATCGTCTTCAATTCGCTTGTCATGTGTGAGCAATAATCACAACTAAGGTTGTTAAAATCGCGATTTTAACACGGCACGGAAAGTACTAAACAAACTCGAATCGTAAAAACGGATCGTAAAATCGTAAAATCGTAAGGAATTTTAAAATATATATAAAAAAAATCATGCTTCAAAAAAAATCGTAAGAAATTTTCACCCCATTAATTCATTCCTATAATACTGAAATGACATTAAATTCAGTCCAATTCAATATTTTTCAGTCCAATTTTCACCCCATTAATTTAATTCAATTCAGTCCAATTCAATATTTTTCAGTCCAATTTTCAGCCCATTTATTAAATTCAATTCAGTCCAATTAATTCAGTCCTATAATACTGAAATGACATTCAATTTAGTCCAATTCAACAGTTTTCAATCCAATTTTCACCGAGTAATATTTAGTCCAATTCAGTCAAGATATAAAGTATATACTGTGGCATTCAATTCAACAATTTTCTCACCCGATCAATTCCATTCAATTCAACATTATACATATACAAATTACAGGACCGGAAAAAATGAATTACAGGGTAACAGACTAACTAACAATTAACACTTAACAGGGCAAAATACAAATCTATTACAGGGGCAAAATGAACTACTGCAGTGATGATGATGAAGGCAAAATGAACTTACGGTGTCGCCTGCTGCTGTTGAAGATGATGGTGATGAGCTGAACGGCTGCTGTTGATGATGAGTTGAACGACTGCTGTTGAAGATGATGATGATGAGCTAAACGGCTGTTGGTGAAGAGGCCCGACTGCCCAATGTCGTCTGCTGTTGTTGAAGATGGGAAAGAAAGGAGATCATTGTCGGCATGCCACTGTTAATGAAGACTGCAGAGGAAGCCCGAAGCTGTGAGCTGTTGAGGAGATCGTTGTCGGCTCGTCGCGGTTAAAATCACGATAAACAGAAGAGGAAGTCGCGACCGTGAGCACTAAGGAAAGAGAAGGAGTGAAGACTGGAGTCACCGGACAGTGAGCACTGTCGCTGGCCGATTAGGGATTTGTTCGGTTGGAAAGAGTATTTTGTGCGTTGTGATTTGTGAAGATTGATTTGTGAATTGTGAATATTTTTGCCTAAAGTGAAGAGTGAAGACTGAAGACAGTCACGTGAGTCCGTGACTGTGCAAGAAAAACCAATAGGAATCTGACAGTTGGACATGAGGGGGGGATTTTGTTTCAGCGCCTCATTTTGGCAAAATCACAAAGTCGGTCCTGAAATCGTGATTTTGCGCGATTTCGTCCGATTTTTATGATTTCACCTGATTTCAACCCGATTTTACCCATTTTTGATTTTTTCAAGCGATCCAACACGTAATGCATGTTTTGACTCGTAAAATCGTATGATTTTACAACTGCAACAGCTCTCTTTCCATCCTTGCATGCATTGGAAAGGTCTTCGCCTGTTATCTTGATCAAGAGCATAAGAGACTTCCTGTTGTACAAACTTTAACAGTCTCTGCTCTGAGCTTCATCTGGGAACACTTCTTCTCCTTGCACCTGTTGTCTCATTACAGTACCTTGTTGGATCCTACGGGTACTCCAGCACAATCTCCGTGTGCAATCGTGCAAGTTCTGTTCTCCAAGTTTCTCCTATTCCTTGCTTATGTTTGACAGCAGCTCATCCTGTCACAACACCTGTCCAAGTCAAAATAGGGTGCCAATCTTTATCCCCTTGCTGTTTTTCTCTTCCATTATCAGGGTCTTCATCAATTCTCCCTCGAGAAATCACAGTCACTGAATCTAACTTTATTGGAGAAATCACCACTTCATCAGATCCTTGAACATACAGAACCCAACTGTTCCTTTATGCCGTCGTCTTGCTAGTCTTCAACCGTTTCATTACAAACTGTTGTATATACGAAAATAGTACTGTATGGATAATCCTTCCACTAAGCAAGTTCCCAGGAAAGATTGGAGGGGTCACACTGGTCCCGCTTAAAACCCAATCTCCTAGACAGAACTTCTTAGGCCATATCTATCCATCGTACTGTCTTTCCGTATATACAACCATTTGCTAGCTTTGTTGCGGCTTTCCTTTACAAGTGATCTGGAATATACTGGTTTAATACATGATTTCTCAACATCTAGCGAGACTACCAGTTCTTAGATTCGTCAAGATTGGTCTTTATTAATTTTCACTCTACACCGCTAATTGTCCACATGATCGGGTGTCCAGAGTGTCCCAATTTTGCCTTCCCTCAAGGCAGTTAAATTCTCCCCACTTAGCAGTTCAGCACATGTAATTGGGTAAACATGTGCACCTTCTTCTTCTTCATCTCCATCAACCACCATGATGACCTTCAGATGCCTCCTGATCGGGTAATCTCTCTTCAATAATTCACCACCACCACTTTCGGTCTCAAATATCAATGATCGGACCATACCATTGCATCCGGAATGATCAAATTAGCTGGAAAAAAGTCTGAAATCGTCCAAATCGCATTTCAGACTGCTAAGATTTGATCAAAACAATTCTGGCCTGATAAACGGCCCAGATTCAATCTCAGATCCGGTTGCACGTAGGATCAGCTACACTGGATCCTGTCCCTCGGCTCGCGGCTCGGCTCCAATTCGGCTCGGCTCAACTCGGCTCGGCTCGCGGCTGGTGACGTGGCAGGTGGGTCCCACTGTGCTGACGTGTCTGCTGACTGGACGCTGACATGGCATGCTGACTGTGTATGCTGGCATCATGATGACATCATCATTATCCGGGTTTGGCACGTGGGTAGGGTCGTCTGGTATTCGGGTCGGGTCAGCTCATCTGGGTGAAGAAGACGCGTGTGACGCGTGGCGCGCGTCTGTGCGCGTGGGCAGTTTCCTCACCGGCGCGTGACGGCACGTGCGGTGGGTTTCCGACGTCCGATTTCGACGCGGTTTTCAACAGTGGCTTCATCTCGGCCTCCTCTACATAGTGGTATGGTCAAAACACCATTTTGAGAACTTTTATTTTTGAGCAAAAATCAAACACCCCTTTAAACCATGTGCTTTGATACCAGTTGTTGGGAATTCCGCCCGGTGATGTACTGATATTTGCTCATAGGAGGCTTAAGCACACTGACACAATATTTAACGTGGTTCGACAAAACCGCCTACATCCACGGGAGAGAGTCATTGTATTAGAGATAGAGAAATGGTTACAATACATACATGTAGAGGAGAAGGATACATCCACTCTACTCAACTCATCAACTCATCTTTGCTGCACTTGCAGCTGCTGCAATGGCAGCAAGGCTGCTGCCATTGCAGCTCTCTTTCTCTGCACTCTCTTGCACACACTCACGTTCTATCTCACAATTTTGCTTTCTAAAATCATGCCTCTTTTATAGGCATCCATGGTGCTGCTCCACTTGTTCTTTTGTCAATAATGGTGGCTCCTCTTCTTCAACAATAGCAGTTGCACATGAGTTGATACATTTGTCAATGATAGGTGCAACTACCATTGACAATGGCAACTCTCTCTTCTTAGGGTAGGCTGCACAAGTCATTGCCTATTAATGGCAAATCCCAACAATAATGTTAGGGGTGCAGCTGGTATGTCACTTGACAGATACTTTTTTGACAGTTCAATTCATATGCGCTGGATATGGATGACTTACTAAGTTCAGATTTATGTCAGGAAGTCTTATAACAATATTCTGATTTGTGGAAAAAGAAGTCTTCTCCATTAGTAAAAGAAAGGAAAATGTGAATAATATGTGTTTCTAGAATGCTAGTTGTGAGCTTGCGTTATTAATCAAACCAGTTCTCTAACTGTGAATCATTAACATAATGTCAAGATGAATACATTATATTTCTAACTTATCCAAATAGTCAAGAAAAGCCTGATTACTTGCCAAACTTGTTTCGAAACTGAATTAATTATTGTAATGAAACGGTTAATTTGTGATTATGCTTATGATGATATTAAACTTGTTGATTTTTGTACTAATGGTTTCCATTCTATAATTTTTTCCTCGTTTCCTTGTAACAGGAGGCTTTGGGAGTTATCTGTTTGGAATGAGTGAAATCGTGGCCAAACAATTAACTGAAGATAGTGATGCCTTCAAAAATCCATCTCTGTCTTGGATGATTGGCTTTTTGTTTGTTGTTAGCTTTCTTGGACTCTTTTCAGTGGTGCCTCTTCGAAAGGTAGACTTTACAACCTATATCAGCATTCAATTTCTTTATATGATTATAGGAAATATAAAACTTTTCTCTGCATTTTACATTTTTTCCGAGTGTATTGATTTTGCCAAAATCTAATCCTCATTGTTACCCTGGTTATTTCCAGGTCATGATTATAGACTTCAAATTGACATATCCAAGTGGCACAGCAACTGCTCATCTCATCAACAGCTTCCACACTCCTGCAGGAGCCAAGCTAGCAAAGTAAGGCATTATCAGACCTCATGCATATATATGGATGATCATTTGACATGAAAGAGTATCGAACTTTGTTATTCTACTGTTACAGGAAACAAGTGAGAGTGGTGGGCAAGTTCTTCTCATTCAGCTTCTTGTGGGGTTTCTTTCAATGGTTCTACACTGCAGGAGATGGTTGTGGATTTGCTGAGTTCCCCTCACTTGGTCTTAAAGCACATGAAAACAGGTAAAAGCATTACTCAATCTTCCAAAATCCTCTCTTCTTGTTGAATGTAGTTCCATTTATTATGGCATTCTGTTTCAAATTCGTTGTGGTATCTTTGACTAATAATGTTCTTGTTACATGTACAGATTTTCTTTGATTTCTCAGCAACATATGTTGGTGTTGGAATGATTTGCCCATATATCATAAACATATCAGTATTGCTTGGAGGAATTCTTTCCTGGGGTCTCATGTGGCCTCTCATAGATACAAAAAAGGGTGACTGGTATCCAGCAGACCTCAAACCAGGCAGCTTACATGGCCTCCAAGGTTACAAGGTAAGTTTTCTAACAAGGTTAAGGTGACAAGAATGCCCATTACATGATTTTTAACATTTTCTTGAAGCCTTTTCTTTCATACCAACGCTTATGCATTGAACACAGGTATTTATTGCCACTGCCTTGATCTTGGGTGACGGTCTGTACAACTTCTTCAAGGTTCTAAGCCGAACACTCGCTGCATTGTTTTTTCAACTTCGTGGGAGAGATGCAACTGGTGCTCTGCCTGTTGCTGACCGTTCCTCTCCCGAGACATCCAGGATCTCCTATGATGAGCAACGTCGCACCCACCTCTTTCTCAAATATCAAATTCCAACATGGTTTGCTGTTGCAGGTTATGTCACAATTGCTGCCATTTCTACAACCACCGTTCCGCATATATTTCCTGAACTCAAATGGTATTACATATTGGTTATCTACATCTTTGCCCCAGCCCTTGCATTCTGTAATGCTTATGGTTGTGGACTCACTGATTGGTCCCTTGCTTCCACTTATGGGACGCTTGCATTTTTTGTAATTGGGGCATGGGCTGGTGCCTCTCATGGTGGAGTTCTTGCTGGACTAGCAGCCTGTGGAGTCATGATGAATATCGTGTCCACAGCCTCCGACCTCTCTCAAGATTTCAAGACTGGTTATCTAACCCTTTCTTCACCACGGTCCATGTTTGTGAGCCAACTAATTGGCACTGCAATGGGTTGCATTATTTCACCTTGTGTCTTTTGGCTTTTTTTCAAGGCCTTCAAGGATCTGGGGACTCCTGGAAGTCAATACCCTGCTCCTTATGCTACTATATTTCGAAACATGGCTATATTGGGGGTAGAAGGATTCTCATCTCTACCAAAGAATTGCCTCTATCTTTGTTATTGGTTCTTCGGTGCAGCTATTCTGATAAATTTGATCAAGGATGTGTTGGGTAAGAAACGGGCTAGGTTCATTCCCAATCCAATGGCAATGGCTATACCTTTCTATATTGGCACATACTTTGCCATTGACATGTGTGTGGGAAGCTTGATTCTATTTATCTGGGAAAGGATTGACAAGGCAAAGGCAGATGCTTTTGGGCCAGCAGTGGCTTCTGGTTTGATTTGTGGGGACGGGATATGGACTTTGCCTAGTTCGATACTTGCTCTAGCAGGAGTAAAACCTCCCATTTGCATGAAGTTTTTGTCAAGGAGAACAAATGCTGAGGTCGATGCTTTCTTAGGGTTATAAATTTGAAGTTCAGATCAACTTCAATAGAAACTGTGAGTTAGAGCTGAATTGCTTCCCAGACTAAGGTAATGAAGTTTACATATGAAGTTGGACTAAAAAATGCTGTAGATAATCACCTGCTATTTGTGGAGTCAACTATTTTCTCTATAATCATTTCTGGAGAAGAAAATCAAATGTCCATTTACTTATATATGCATGTTAGTCAATCCTTGGAAATATGCTTGTAATTTTTTTCTTGTCTAGTTTGAAGAAGATAGTGGAACAGATGCATCAAACAATGTGCAAACGGAAAATCACAGTAGCCTTTGTGAACTTTAAACCTAATATCAAAAGTGATGTGCAAACATTACAGGTTGCAGGCATGTTGATTTCGAACATATTGCAATTATATTTGTTGATTTCTTGTTCCTTGTTCGTATACGACCTTCCAGAATCACACCCAAGACCGCGGTTGTTATTCTGGGTTGCTGCTTTCCTGCCTTCAATTCCTCAGCTGTTGTTTTGCTGTTTGATGTTACCACAACTTTTGCACCAGTACGTAATATCTTTGGATTTTACTCAAACAGGTAAGGTTATGATCAGTTGCTATATTTGGTATCAGGTTTGCTCATTTTGCTGGCTATGATATCATTGGCAAATCAAAGATATTAATAAACTGGAAAGCAGGCGACGGTTGGGAGAAAAAACGGTGGTTGCTGATGCGGTTTTTTCTTCTCTGTACAGGGGCATGGAATTCCTCTCTTTCCTTTTTTTTTGTTCTCTTTTGTTTTCTTCCCTCATTCTTGTCTCTCCTGTTCTTTCTTTTTTTCCTATGTTTTTTTGTTTTTGTTTCTCTCCCTTTTCCTTACTTTGTTCTCCCCTATTTCTTTTTGTTTCTCTTCTGTTTTGTTTTCCGTCTTCCCTCCCCTTTTCATCTCTTTATCTCACAGTTTTTCTCTCTCATCCCATGGTGTTTATAAGGGGGAAAGAGAGCAAAGAGCGCTACTATCCCTGTCCAGTCATGGCACAGGGGTATGGTGGCTGGGGTGGTCTCTGTGTAGTCGTCCTAAAGCCACTCGTAATACTTTTCCCCTCAGCGTCTTTCATCATAATGGTAGGTCGTGAGGGCATATGGGTGGTGTCATGGTTTTTGGGTAAGGGGAAGGGGAGAGAGGGAGAGATAGACACTGCAAAAGAATAGAAGAAAAACCTTTTTCCCCTGCCTGTATGCGTTAAGGGAAGAAGAAGATACATATATATATATATGCTCAATGAATGAAACAGTGTTGTTTTTTTTACAAAACGCATTATTTCATTTAAATTAAAATAGTGCCAAAACATGTCAATTTCCAAATCAATCCTCAATATTTTTTTTATTCAATCAAGTCCTCAATTACAATTTTGATTTTAAGAATCAATTCAATTGCATCCCTGTCAAATTCAAATATCAACCTTGATGTTGTATGTCCTTTTCACTTTAGTTCTTGGTTTTGAATTTGTGTATTTTGACCTTTAATTGATCAACAAACTTTCAATTTCTTCAATTTAGCCCCTGATTCGGTCAATTCTAGCCCCTACATTCGCGAGCCTTTTCTAGTTTGGTCATCGGTTTTGGATTTCTTCAATCAAGTCCTTAATTGCCCATCAAACTTCAATATTTATTCAATTAAACCCCTGATTTGACCAAATTAACTCTTAAAAATTATAATTTAACCCCCAGACTTTAATTTTTTTCTAATTAAAGTCAAAATTGACTAAAAAATGAATTTTTCTTGCAATCAAACCCTTCACAAACTCAATCAATCTTTTAACAAAATCTATTTAAGTCCTTAAACATTTGATTTTGAACTTTTCTTCATCAAATTGAATTTTCTTTGTCAAAAAAGTCTTCATCGATAAAAAATATACTGTCAAATTTCAATCTTTGTATTTTTGAACTTCCTCAACCAATCTTTAGCTATTTTCTGGGCGTTCTTATGTCTTCTTCTTACTGCTATCTATTTTTTTGTTCTCTTCATATAATTTTTTTTATTTTTATTTTTATTTTTATTTTGTACAGGGATCCAAAAATGAATAATAACAAGTAGTTTGTAGTTCGTATAGAAAAATACTAGAGTAAAGTAGAATGATGGTATCTATCATTGTCGTGGGGTGACGTCGTCTAGTGATGGCGGAGGCTCTTTGTCATGCTTCCTGTGTGAGGTGTTGTGTGTTGAAAAGGGTTTTGGATTTAATCATAAAATTATGATTACTGTTTAAGAGTCGCCACCTAATATTATGGTCACTAGGAACCTATGGTATGTGAGAGTCTGAGTATGGGACTGGTTGTGCAAGGGGAAGACGCATCACCCCCAGTGCACCCTACTTAAAGTAAGCTGCATTGTTGTTTGATTGTTTTTTCTAAGTCGGGTTTCTATTTGTTGATCTTTTCTAAGGTTCAAGGCGGATTTCTCTTCATAAGAGAGTCTCTAACTTATCGGGTTAAATCATAACCGTTCTAAGGTCTGAATTTTAGCGTATTTATATACCTTGTATCTTTAATATCTAGGGGTGTACTTTATCGTGTAATTTTATACCCTAAAAATATTAAAGTCTACATCTAGATCCTAAAAAAAGATTGGAAAAAGATTTTTGACATGTTGGTCAAATCCTAATGGACAATCATAAACTGGTTACGATATTTATTTTTGGATTTTTTTTAACATGAAAAGGATGCAATTTTTGTTTTTTTATGAAAAATATGCTTGGAAAAATTTCAGGATTTGGCCATATGCAACAAAATATTTTTTTACTTTTTTTGAAAATTTTTTGAATTTTTTTATTTTTTTTGAAATATTTTGAAGAAAACCGAGTATTTTAATATTGGATTTGTATTTTACAGTGTAAATATATAACTCAATATTATGAAAAATTGTTGGAAAAATATTTTTGAAAATCATAATTTTTTTAAAGGATTTTTTATTATATATATATATATATATATATTGTCCACTGGAATTGTGGACGTGAATTATAATTCACGTCCCACTGTTCAAAACAGTGGAACAGGGAGACGAAGGCGAAGCAAGGGAGGCGGACCACTTGGCGTGGCGGTGATGGCTGGCTGGGAGGACGACCTGAAGCCGGCGCTGGAGTTGGCTGCCTAAGTTGGCTGGAGCGGTTGCAGTTGGAAGAGAAAGAAAAGGAAGAAATTTGGAGAGGGGAGAAGGAAGAGAGGAAGGAGATGAGAGAGACGCAGTGGCTTCTCTACCACTGGAGAACTGTATGTTGGTGCAGGAGAAAGGTTTCTGTGGGGTGTTAAACGGCTGAAGACACGGTGTTCATCGACGGAAGAAGAAAGAAGAAGCAGCAGAAGAAGAAAATCTGCAGCAAGGAGAAGGAGAACCTCGCAGTGGCTGCCCCTATCGTCGGTGAGGATTTGGGCTCGTGGAGAGGCTGCGCAGCCATCTGTTGGTGGAGGAGAAAGGTTTCTGTGGGGTCTTCAACGGCTGAAGACGCGATGGAGAGAGAAAGAAAGACAGAAAAACAAAGAGAGTGGCAGAAACCGTGAAAAGGCTGATTTTTTGGCTTATTTTGGACCACATTTTCTCCTTTCTTAGGCCATCAAATCCATCTCTATTTATAGGCGGTGGAAGAGGGCAATCTTATCTATACTGGAGAAAAATTCCAGCCCTTGATTTAGATAGGAAGGATCCCAACTGTTGGCTCAAAGTAGGCATGGTGCACTGTAAAATTTTCAAATCTGCAGATGTAGGCTGCCTGAGTTGGCCTATTTGGGGTGGTGCCATGTCCATTTCTTTGCCAGTAAGCTGGTGAAGACCATATCCAGATGTAAAGAGATGTCTGGTAATTAGTTTCGTGCAAGTTTGGGTAAGTTTGGTGGACGTTAGGTATATTAAATGCAGCTGCAAAGTAGGTAATCGGACCAGCTATTTCAGATAATTAAAGAAGAAGATGAACAGTACCAGAATCTGTTTTTGGCCAAAGTTCATTTCAGTCCTTTCTCTTTCAATTTCTTTCAATAAAACCCCTAATTGACCCTAAATTTTTGCAATTAAGCCTTTGATGAATTACTGTTTGAGCCCCGACTTTTGCAATATAGTCATTGGTCTTGAATTTATGTAATTTAACCCCTAATTGACCCCAAAACTTTAATTTTCTTGCAATTTAACCCCTAATTTCAATTAATTAACTTGGTAAAAATTAATTTTGGTCTCTTAAAATTCCAATCTTCTTAATTAAGCTCAAATTAGGCTCTCAAACTTAATTTTTCACGAATTAAGCCCCAAATAAAATTAATTTGACCCATTTAAAGTATAATTAAGTCCTTGCACTTAATTAAATCCTTTAATTGGACCCAAATTAATTCTTAAACATAATTGAAATTCAATTTGGCCCATGATTAAATCAAATTGGCCTATTAAAAATTTAATTATGTTATTGAACTTAATTTTTATGCAAATTTGTCCAATAATCATTAAATTTAACCTTGAATTTGCATTTTTTTTTCTCCATTTTTGGGCACAATGGGGTACAATTAGCCTTGAATTTTCTTCAAAAATTACAGCTTGATTTTCCAATCTGCTTTCTTCACGTCGTTGCCAACCTTTATTTTTTTTTATTTTTTTTTTAAAAAAATTGATTTTTGAGGAATAACCCAGAATTAGGTTATGACAATCATGTTATGATTTATTTTCTATTTTGTTATTAAGAATGATTGATAGATTTGGGTGTGGGGCAATGCCTCCACGATACGGTAAATGAGTATTATTAAAAAAATTATAATATTTCTTAGGTGGTTAGACCCTTGAGTGGTTTAGGGTATAATATAGATACATATTATGTAATCCTATTCGACATATGGTGAAAAGTAAAAGATCATCGCTCAAATGGATATAGACACATAGTCGAATCACAGTAAATCTTGTGTTCTTTCTAGTTTTTCTCCTTTTACAATATTCATCAATAATTGCTACAGGTTTTTTACAACAAAGATCATGTTTAAAGTATAAAAATGTGTGAAGGAACTACTAATGAACTTTGAAGGAACAAAAGGTGTAATATTTGTTATGGATCCTTCTTTAGCTTGCTTACATCATAAATTAGAATTTGAAACTTACAAGTCAAAGACAGTATAGTTAGGGAGTATGCACTATAAAGCTATATTCAAAGTATCTATGTTTTGGAATGGAAGAGTTCAGTTTCTAACACTTAAATCAAAAGCAAGTTTTTTTTTTTTTTGTAAGTGAGAGGAATAAAGTAGAGCACTATATTTATTATCCTTAGCATAATTTGTTTTATTTCTTTATTTTTTTCATTGTTAAATTTTTTTAGATTTTAAGGAGTTTCGAATGAGTCCAATAGGTAATATAATAAAAATAAGAATAACTTATCATCCGACCATTGGGTTGAACTAATTTTTTTTTTCAAAACATTCTAAAGGCCTTATTCCTTAAATGATTAGTAAGACAACTTCATTTAAGTTATGAACATGCTAAATTTAGTCTAAAAGTTATTGCTTAAGATTGTCTTTATTTTTCTTATTGTTTTTGGATTATTCTCCCTATTTAGATTAGGATTTAAAATTTAATTAGGATTTTACTAATAAGCATATATAATTTTTTTTTTGTATTTAAACTTCCTTGTAGGATATAATTTTTTAGCACATTTCTTCAAGTAAAAATTTACATATTCTATAGATATATATTTTATGTTTAATTTTTAATTTAATTAGAGAGAATAAGGGCTATTACTATCTTGCTAATAATTTTTAATCTAATTAAAAAGAACAAGAGTGATAAGATTTGGAATTCTAATCACTAGGATTAAAGACTTAATTTGGATATGAAATTAGTTTTTATTTCCTTAAATAAGGAATGAAATTAGTGACCATGAATTTCCCTCGAAGGGAGATGAGTTTCGTCTTTAAATCCAATGTGAGAACAAATTTGTCCATGAGTCACTATCATATATAGAGATGAATTTTCTCAATAAACACGTCTAATCTTAGATGACTAATTTAATACCTTATGCCATCTAGATATTTAATTGATGTTGAATATAAACTTAAGTTGTTAAATAAATTTTAAAATATTATTTATATTATTTTTTAATATATATATATATATATATATATATATATATATATATATATATATTATTAGTATACACAATTTGATTTGACCCAAAATGTAAAATCCATATTTTTTTTTAATTCCAATGATAAAATAGTTCAATCTATCTCGTGGACCTCTCTCGTAAGAGGGGATGCGTAGCCATTTCTTTGAAAGGTATGAGGAAAAAAGCTTTTTTTTTTCGTTTAATTTCCTCTCCTACCACTCCTATTTGTATGCATAAGCATTTTGGGATGCCCAAAACCGAAATACACAACAAATTAATGTGCTGGCCTCTGGGTTTGTACTAAATGCTTAAAGATTCAATTCCTAATATATATATGTATGACGATATTAATAACCAACCATGCATTGAAGTATATATATCGACTTCTCAAAAGAATAAAAGTATAAATTAATACACAATTAGCTAGCTTTTCTTTTTCTTTTAGATAAGTGAAGAAACTTTATTAATTAATAGCATAACATTGGCAAATCAAAGCAAGGTGAAGAATTAATGGGTACAAATGCCAAAAAGCATGGGAAAAGAAAACATGGCAATAGCTAGCTAGGAAGTAACCTAAACCAGCTAGCGAAGGAGGACACATAAATAATTACCATGGATAAATTAAGTAGCCATGCATGCCTTCTTGGCTAATACAAGGATAAACGATTACTCATTCATCATACGATTAGGTCAAGCCACCTCTCCTAATTAACTCCTCCCCCCATCAAACTTTGTTGCTGGAGGTTCACCGACCTTGCACTTACTAGAATCATTGGGATCATATTTGCATCGAGATTGCCCCTCTATCACAGTTAGGTTAGAACATGATAACAAAATAATGGTAACAAGGAGTACTATTATTGTCAAGTATCGAGCCTCTCCTTTAGACCCCATTTCTGACACGAAAGAAACCTGAGATTTTTTGGGAATCAAATGTTTGTCTTGGTATGTGTAGAGAGAGAGCTAGTGTGTGCGAGATGGGTGATTGTAAAGATGGAGAGGGTTAGCGAGCTGATATATATATATATATGACACGATATGTTGAAGTGGAAGAGACACGATATGTTGAATTGGAAAAGTATTCAACATTTACGGATGCTTGGATTTGACTTCACAGGGAGCGGTGTCAGATGATGTGGCCCGCTATGCTTGGCAATGATTGTTTGGTTGGATTTCAAATGTTTTGATGACCAATAACTGATCCCATCTTTTAACGGCTATAGATTAATTAAACTGACCAAGATGCTTGCTGCCCATTGAAGCAAATTAAAAAAAGCATAGCGATATAAAAGGTGGAAAAGTACTTTTGAAATAACAAAAAAGCAATTAATTAAGGGGAGAGAGGTTTGATTTATTCGTTGAGGAATTTATAAATCCTTTCTCAGACAATTAATTTAAGAGTCGGTCTTGACTTGGAAGATGAATGATGATACGCACACTTCATGAACACGCGTGTCTTGACTTTGAAAATGAATGGTTTTTACTTGTGAGCACGCAACACTCTGACTTTTTCCTCCATTTGCTGACTCCAAGGAATTAAAATAACAAGCAAGTAAAATGATCGGATTGTTAGTGTCGCCCGTGAAACATCGTCATGTGTTGGACTTTAATTTCCACGATGAAAAAGGAACAGTCAGTCTTTAAGAGGGGAAAAACGAAAAAAACACGAAGGAACCTTCTTATCCACTTTGAAAATTGTACCCTTGTTCTTATTCAATTTTTTATTTATATTTTGTATGAATTTTCAGAAAAATAAAAAATAGTAAAATAGTAAAAATAAAAAATCTAAAATAATATATTTTTCATATATTCACATCATTTTTAGCATTTTCAATCCCATACAAAAAAAATTTAAATTTTCAAATATATTTTGAACATTTTCAATTTCTTCCCCAGCTCACCACACAAGCCCCGGAACTCATTTGATTTCCCTCTCCATACCCATAAAAACAGAACCAGAACTCCAAAGCATGGCCCCTCCCTTGACCAAAGCAGGTGGTCTCTAACCATTTCCTCCATCTCCCCGTCATCTTCCCTCTTGGCCTCACCAGAGCCACCGCTCCCGTTCTGGCTCCTGCCCCGGCCAGACCTCGCGGATCTTCCCCTTCCCGGCAACAGATCCTCCCTTCTCCCCTCAGCCGCAAATGGCTGTGGCGCGTGGGGAAGACGCGCCGCCACTGTCCCCTCGCCCAGAAACCTTCCAGCACTGTTCCGGGCCTTCCCTGCAATTACTGTAGATTTTTGGGTTTTTGTTTTGTAATTTTTGAATTGTATTTGATTTAGTTTGAATTTTTGTTATTTGTTTTACATGTAAAAAGGGATGGATAAGAGAAATAATAATAAGAAAAGAGATGTGTGTGTTTTTGTATTTTTATTTATGTTATTGAATTATAAAAACCAAAAAGATAAAAAAGAATTAAGTAATTACTTTTTTGACCATTCAATTCATATGAGCTGGATATGGATGATTTGCGTCCTTCAAAGTTATACAAGTCTAGTAAGAATATTCTGATAAGTAGAAAAAGAAGTCTTCCCGGTTGGTAACAGAAAAGAAAATATTAATAATTAATGTGTTTGTACTGATAATCTAAAATTTATTAGGTGCGGTTGTTGTGGCCTGTGGGATATGATATATATTATTTTTTTAATAAAATTTACTATACTGAGCTTGCTCATTTACTGAGAATCATAAGCATGATGTGAAGATGAATACACTCCATATCCAGCTTATCATCCAAGAGCTTTCGAAACTGAAATTGTTGTAATGAAAGAAGTAATTTGTGATTATGCTCAAGATGAGATTAAGCTTGTTGATTTTTTTGTATTAATGGTTTCCATCCTATAATTTGTTTCTTGTTTCCTTATAATAGGAGGCTTTGGGAGTTATTTGTTAGGAATGAGCGAAACCGTGGCCAAACAATCAACGGAAGATAGTGATGCTTTTAAGAACCCATCTCTGTCATGGATGATTGGCTTCCTGTTTGTTGTTAGCTTTCTTGGACTCTTTTCAGTGGTGCCTCTTCGAAAGGTAGACTTCACAACGCTATATCGCCATTCAATTTCGTATAGGAAATAGAAAACTTCTCTCTGAATTTTGCTTTCTTGTTGAATGTATTGATTTTGCCAAAATCTAATCCTCATTGTTACTTCCAGGTCATGATTATAGACTTCAAATTGACATATCCAAGTGGCACTGCAACTGCAACTGCTCATCTCATCAACAGCTACCACCCTCCTGCAGGAGCCAAGCTAGCAAAGTAAGGCATTATCAGACCTCATGCACATATATGGATGATCATTTGACATGAAAGAGTATCGAACTTGGTTATTCTACTGTTACAGGAAACAAGTGAGAGTGGTGGGCAAGTTCTTCTCATTCAGCTTCTTGTGGGGTTTCTTTCAGTGGTTCTACACTGCAGGAGATGGTTGTGGATTCGCTGAGTTCCCCTCACTTGGTCTTACAGCACATGAAAACAAGTAAAAGCATTACTCAATCTTCCAAAATCCTCTCTTCTTGTTGAATGTAGTTCCATTTATTATGGCATTCTGTTTCAAATTCGTTGTGGTATCTTTGACTAATAATGTTCTTGTTACATGTGCAGATTTTTCTTTGACTTCTCAGCAACATATGTTGGAGTTGGAATGATTTGCCCATATATCATAAACATATCAGTATTGCTTGGAGGAATTCTTTCCTGGGGTCTCATGTGGCCTCTCATAGATACAAAAAAGGGTGACTGGTATCCAGCAGACCTCAAACCAGGCAGCTTACATGGCCTCCAAGGTTACAAGGTAAGTTTTCTAACAAGGTTAAGGTGACAAGAATGCCCATTACATGATTTTTAACATTTTCTTGAAGCCTTTTCTTTCATACCAACGCTTATGCATTGAACACAGGTATTTATTGTTGGTGGGAGGAACCATTGGTGGTGGCTTTGAAACACTTAGAGGGGATAAAACACAAAGTTTTATTTCAAGAACACAAGCTTACAGGAGCAAAGATAAATACAACAAGCTTAACAATACACACCCTCTCTTTCTCTCTAGTGTTTTTCTCTATTATCTCTACTCTCCCACACCTAATAGCATAAGCTCAGCTTGCTATTTATACACGAATTTAAAACAAGAAAATTCAACCTTCAAGTGTGAAGGCGGCTGTGGACGGTGGCTGGCAGCTGGTCGGTCATAGCTGGTGGCTGGCTGGCCGGTGGTTGCCTTTCTTGACTTTCTAGATTGAGTTTAGTATTCAACATTTATTGCCACTGCCTTGATCTTGGGTGACTGTCTGTACAACTTCTTCAAGGTTCTAAGCCGAACACTCGCTGCATTGTTTTTTCAACTTCGTGGGAGAGATGCAACTGGTGCTCTGCCTGTTGCTGACCGTTCCTCTCCCGAGACATCCAGGATCTCCTATGATGAGCAACGTCGCACCCACCTCTTTCTCAAAGATCAAATTCCAACATGGTTTGCTGTTGCAGGTTATGTCACAATTGCTGCCATTTCTACAACCACCGTTCCGCATATATTTCCTGAACTCAAATGGTATTACATATTGGTTATCTACATCTTTGCCCCAGCCCTTGCATTCTGTAATGCTTATGGTTGTGGACTCACTGATTGGTCCCTTGCTTCCACCTATGGGACGCTTGCAATTTTTGTAATTGGGGCATGGGCTGGTGCCTCTCATGGTGGAGTTCTTGCTGGACTAGCAGCCTGTGGAGTCATGATGAATATCGTGTCCACAGCCTCCGACCTCTCTCAAGATTTCAAGACTGGTTATCTAACCCTTTCTTCACCATGGTCCATGTTTGTGAGCCAACTAATTGGCACTGCAATGGGTTGCATTATTTCACCTTGTGTCTTTTGGCTTTTTTTCAAGGCCTTCAAGGATCTGGGGACTCCTGGAAGTCAATACCCTGCTCCTTATGCTACTGTATTTCGAAACATGGCTATATTGGGGGTAGAAGGATTCTCCTCTCTACCAAAGAATGGTCTCTATCTTTGTTATTGGTTCTTCGGTGCAGCTATTCTGATAAATTTGATCAAGGATGTATTGGGTAAGAAACGGGCTAGGTTCATTCCCAATCCAATGGCAATGGCTATACCTTTCTATATTGGCGCATACTTTGCCATTGACATGTGTGTGGGAAGCTTGATTCTATTTATCTGGGAAAGGATTGACAAGGCAAAGGCAGATGCTTTTGGGCCAGCAGTGGCTTCTGGTTTGATTTGTGGGGACGGGATATGGACTTTGCCTAGTTCGATACTTGCTCTAGCAGGAGTAAAACCTCCCATTTGCATGAAGTTTTTGTCAAGGAGAACAAATGCTGAGGTCGATGCGTTCTTAGGGTCTTAAATTTGAAGTTTCAGATCAACTTCAATAGAAACTGTGAGTTAGAGCTGAATTGCTTCCCAGACTAAGGTTATGAAGTTTACATATGAAGTTGGGCTAAAAAATCTGTAGATAATCACCTGCTATTTGTGGAGTCAACAACTATTTTTTCTATAATCATTTCTGGAGAAGAAAATCAAATGTCCATTTACTTATATATGCATGTTAGTCAATCCTTGGAAATATGCTTGTAGTTTTTTTCTAGTCTAGTTTGAAGAAGATAGTGGAACAGATGCATCAAACAATGTGCAAACGGAAAATATCAAAAGTGCATGTGCAAATATTACAGGTTGCAGGCATGTTTATTTTGAACATATTGCAATTATCGTTGTTGATTTCTTCTTCCTTATTCGTATACGACCTTCCAGAATCACACCCAAGACCGCGGTTGTTATTCTGGGTTGCTGCTTTCCTGCCTTCAATTCCTCAGCTGTTGTTTTGCTGTTTGATGTTAGCACAACTTTTGCACCAGTACGTAATATCTTTGGATTTTACTCAAACTGGTAAGGTTATGATCAGTTGCTATATTTGGTATCAGGTTTGCTCATTTTGCTGGCTATGATATCATTGGCAAATCAAAGATATTAATAACCAACAAGTATGTCGACTTCTAAAAAAAACTTGTAAATACACAATTAGCTAGCTTTTTTTTTCTTTGAGATAAGTGAAGAAACTTTATTAATAGCATAACATTGGCAAATCAAAGCAAGGTGAAGAATTAATGGGTACAAATGCCAAAAAGCTTGGGAGAAGACGATAGCTAGGAAGTAACCTAAACCAGCGAAGGAGGGCACATAAATAATTACCATGGATAAATTAAGTAGCTGCAGCTGGTTCACCGATGTGGCACTCACTAGGATGCTTGCGGTCATATGTGCATGGAGTTGGGTCCATTCTTGCTATCACAGTAAGGTTAGAACATGATAACAAAATAATGGTAACAAGGAGTGCTATTATTGTCAAGTATCGAGCCTTTCCTTGAGACCCCATTTTTGACACGAAAGAAACCTGAGATTTTTAGGGGATCAAATGTATGTCTTGGTATGTTTAGAGAGCGAGCTAGTCTGCGAGATGGGTGGTTGTAGAGATGGAGAGGGTTAGCTAGCTGATATATGAGACACAATATGTTGAATTGGAAAAGTATTCAACATTTAAATTCATTTCAAAAACTTTTCCAAGATGTTGAATTGGAAAAGTATACTTTCCTCGAAATAGTACTTTCGTGTTATTTTCTTCGAAGCAGTTGTGACTTGTGACATAGGTTGAAATTAACATTAAACGGGAGTAATGTGGATCATGTCCAGGTTCTTTAAGTAGTCAAATAAATAAAATTTCTTTGATATTTGTTTTTTAATCTTCTGGCGTGGCCCTTCAAAACAAACAGTCAAAACCTGTTTAAGTGCCTGTTTTGTTCAAAAACTGACCACTCTCAACTTTTACTTAATCTTTTTTCTTTTTGTGGTATGATGAGATTGAAGATTACACAATATTGTCCTACTCTAATATATTTATCTATTAATGCACAAATAAACATTGAAATAAGCTCTTCAGTTGATTTTATAAACTGCAAATTTGAGGTCTTGGGCTCTTCGCAGCCGAGAAAAAGTCATTCATGGCTGAGGTAAATATAATTTCTTCTTCTTTTGATTTTTTGATGAATGAAAGATTATATTCGTCGGAAAGCAAAAGAACAGGGGGCCCATGACCTGCAAGTGGTTGATGTAAAATAAGTGCTGGAAATTTGATACATGAAGGATATGGTCACAGAGACGTCGTTCTTCCAGCGACCTAGCTAGAAAAATATTTCCAAAATCCAAAATACCTGAGAAACTATCATACATATAATAAATATAAGACATCAAAACAGTACAAAAGACTGAGTAAAAATTGACAAAAGATAATTAAAAGACTGATTGGATTGAGAATTAAAAAAGCATGGCGAAAATAAGAAGGTGGAAAAATACTTTTGAAATAACAAAAAAGCAATTAAGGGAAGAGAGGTTTGATTTATTCGTTGAGGAATTTATAAATCCTTTCCCATACAATTAATTTAAGAGTTAGTCTTGACTTGGAAAATGAATGATGATACGTATTCTTCATGAACACGCGTGTCTTGACTTTGAAAATGGTTGCTTATAGGTATATTACCTTGTGAGCACGCAAAACTCTTACTATTTCGTACATTTGCTGAGTCAAGTTTTTTTTTTAATATTTAGAAGTCTACAGATAAAAAAAAATAAGAAATTCTTATTATTTAATAATAAAAAATATTAGAAATCAAACACACACAATTTACTTAGTTTAGCAACTTGTCTCCTTCACATAAATACTAGTTTATATTAATCAAGTTTTGAAACAATACAAACAATAAAATAAAAAGGAAAAGAAAATTCTTTTATACTCAGCTTAACTCTCTCTAGCTCTCTCTCTTCCTGTATTTTTTTCTATTTTCGTGTGTCACTCAGGTCTTATGAACACCCTCTATTTATATCTGATATAGGAGACAATCATCTCCATTTTAGTCAATTATAGCAACCACTCCTGCCACCGTATTTAATATTCGGCAACCATTCTTGACCTTTACCATGCAGGCATGTTTGACATGGCAACCAACAGCCAATTTGTGTTCATAATAACAAAAAAAGAAAATTAAAGTCACCACTTAGTATTTTGGTCACTAGAAACATTAATCGTCTCAGAAATCAGTTACGAGAACTGGTTGCGTAAAAAAAAGGCTTTAGCACCCCAAATACACCATACCTAAGGTAAGATGCATTATTTGATTATCTGATATAACTAGAGTATTGTTGTGTTTTCTAATGGTTGGATTGTTTAAGGTTTAAGAAAAGTCATTCTCGGTAAAGAAATTCTTATCTTATCGGGAAAAATCTAATCGTTCTAATGTCGAAAAAAAAAAAGAACCAACTCTTATTTAATATTAAAAATACATCTTATATATAAGTTCGTAATCCTAAATATTAAAAGAAAATAAAATAATTTTTTTTGTATTTTTGAAATATTGGCCTAATTCTCATGGCTTTAATAAATTGGTTATTAAAGCTAAAAAATCATATTAATACATGTTTTTTGAATTTTTGTTTGGTTTGAAAATACAATATGAAAATTTTTATATTTTTGAGAGACTTGGTCGTATGCGTGAAAACATATATTTTTATATTTTTTTGCAATATTTCATAGAAAACCAGATATTTTAATACCAGATTTATATTTTTTCAGTATAGACATAAAAACCAATATTAATTAAAATTGGTATAAAAATACGAGAGAAAATCATAATTTTATTTGAAGGATTTTTGGAATTTTTTGTTTTTGTTTTCAATTAATATTTAATATTATATTATATAAATTATTATATTATAATATATTGGGTGGGCTCGGCCCAATTATATGGGTAGAGCCCATCCTATCTGAGATGAGATCGGCCCAAAACAAATTAGGCCAAAGACAGTTAAAAAGAGTTGGGCCAACACCAGCCTAAAATAGGGGTTGGGCCACTGTCAGCCCAACAAAACTTCTTTTCTATTTATGGGACTGGTCTAAACCTGACCCCACCATTTTGGTTTGAGTTGAAACTGGTTCGACCTAGTAAACAGTAGAGAGACTCTTCATTGTTTCGCAAATAAATAATAGAAAATGAATTATAATTCATTCTCCGTTATTCACTTGTAAAATAATGAAGTGTGACCAGAGAAGAAGGAGGAGAGGTAGACCTGGCGGTGGCTTCGTGGTGGGGCTAATAATGGTGATGAGGAAAGCAGACGACAATGGAGAGAAAAAATAATAGTTGCTACTACGGTTTTTTCTTCTCTGTACATAGGCATGGAATTCCTCTTTTTCCTTTTTTTTGGTTCCTTTCTTATTCTCTATTTTTTTTTCTCTTTTGTTTTGTTCTCTCTTTCTTGTCTCTCCTATTCTTTCTTTTTTTTCTATGTTTTTTTTTTGTTTCTCTCCGTTTTCCTTCCTTTGTTCTCCCCTATTTCTTTTTGTTTCTCTTCTGTTTTTTTGCTCTCTTCCCTCCCTTTTTCATCTCTTTATCTCTTAGTTTTTTTCTCTCATCCCATGGTATTTATAAGGGGGAAAGAGAGCTAAGAGAGCTACTATCCATGTCCAGTCATGATGCACATGGATAGGGTGGCTGGGGTGGTCTATGTGTAGCCATCCTAGAGGCGCCTGCAAAACCTTTCCCCTTTACCTTTTTCATCACGGTGGTAGGCCATGATGGCATATACTTTCCCCGATATAGTTTCTTATTATTTTCTTTAATAGAGTTATGATCATCAATTGTGGCATAGGTTGAAATCAACATTCAATGGGAGTAATTGTGGGTCATGTCTAGCTAGGTTCTTTAAGTAGTCAAATAAATCTTATTTATATGATAGTTTTATTTTTAATCTTAATCTGCCTTGGCCCTGCCCCTTCTGAAACAAACAGTTCAATGAAACATAATAAGTGTAGCATACTAATTCGTGGGTCGATTGTCATAATCTAAACCTGTTATATCTTTGAATTTTTCCAGGCATTCATTACTCGATATGTAATTAAGATGTTATGAACTATATTGATGCTATTATGTAAAGTATATTTTTTTAAATATTGAAGGGAAAATGTAATTGTGATCGAATCTTAGGATGTTCGGTGTAATTCTCTGGAAAATAAATTATACAAAATGCACGAGCATCTCTTCTGGTTTGATGATTTTAATAATTACAATATTTTTTTAAATTTCTTGAGTTCTTTATTTCCTTGACTTCCTCCTTCCTTTTACTAATTAAGAAAAATCAACAACATCTAGCAAACGATCTAAATTGGTCAACAAATGAATTTTAGAATGGGTTTAGTGTATGCTTACACCAATAAAAATAATCATGAGTGAACATAATAATAACAGTAGGACTACTATTTAAACTATTTTGAACAATAAAGGTTCAAAGGAGCACGAGTCAATTAATCGTTAGTTGATGAAAAAAAGAGAGTAAAATAAATGATGAAAATGATTTTAAAAAAATAGAGTGTTTAAGGTGGCTAGAAAGGGCGGCTTAAAGTCGCTCCCTGGTAAGGCAGGCAAAAACAATAAACTTGAAACAAAATCAATGTTTGGTTCACCTGCTCTAAATTTAAAATAGAAAAGAATGTTATTGATAATTCCATTAAATTAAATTAAACTCATATATAGTTTAAATAATTATACAACTAAATATAAAAAAATATATAATAAGATAAATTATACAACCAATTATAATGGTTGAAATTAAACACAAGGGAAAACCTCCATTCATCATCTGCCTATATATGTATATGGATTATTTATTCATTATCTGTTTTTTAATGTTTTTAAATTATTTTTGATATATTAATATTAAAAATAATTTTTAAAAAATAAAATGACATCATTAATATATATTTTTTAATATAAAAAATTATTTTAAAAGTAATCGTAAATATACTACTACACTTAGAATCAAATCATGGAGGTCCATCCGGGTGGCAGTACTGACCACCCCCTGGCCTCTTTCCGGGATGACATGTTGGGACATGACAGAAAGATTGTCAAGTGTCCATTGTAATTTCCTTGAGACCCCATTTATGAATGAAGAGAAAACTGAGACTTCAAGGGGATAAAATGTTTTTGGCTGGTGGTGGTGAAGATGGAGATGATTGTGCCGGTGTGATAAAATGTCAAATGTTGATCTCTTAATTAAATCCAAGGCATGGACTTTAACATACAGAACCTGTATAACACGCAAATTAGTCCTCCAAATTGCCATAATCCAAATAAGATGGAGTTGATTTGTCGTTGTGGGATCTATTAAACTCCTTCCTCATATAACGAATTAATTGAAGAGTTCATCTTGACTTGGAAAATGAATGATGATAGGTATACTTCATGAGCATGCGTGTCTTGACTTGGAAAATGAATGGTTATAGGTATTGCCTTGCGTAGCCATGAAATCAAAATATCGAACAAGTAAAATGATTGGACCAGACTTCTCAAAATAAATAAATAATCAGATCAAAACCTTGTAGATTGATTCAAATGCTATTTGTGTTTTCTCTGCATGTCTTTTTTTATTTATATTTAGAGGTTGCTGTAAAAGATAAAGTTATCTCAAAGATATTTCAAAAATAAAAATCTGAATAAAGACTTGAAAAGCATAGCAGGAAGACGAAGGTAGGAAAAGGAAGAAAACAAAAGGCAGAGAAAAAAGATGAGAAGAGGTGTTGCAGGCGTGGTGGAGAGCTGGGGGTCCGTGGTCAGAGTGGAGGAGAGAAGTCGAGGCTAGTGGGTTTCAGGTAGTTCAGTTTAAATGGCTTAGGTTTGTGGCAACGATAACAGTGAAATGGTTTCAGGTAGTTCAGTTTAAACACTTGAACTTACCATTAGAAACATGAACAAGTCTATCTGTGTCTCCTGGAGTGTGATAATGTTAGGGGTGCAGCTGGTATGTCACTTGACAGATACTTTTTTGACAATTCAATTCATATGCTCTGGATATGGATGACTTACTAAGTTCAGATTTATATCAGGAAGTCTTATAACAATATTCTGATTTGTGGAAAAAGAAGTCTTCTCCATTAGTAAAAGAAAGGAAAATGTGAATAATATCTGTTTCTAGAATGCTAGTTGTGAACTTGCGTTATTAATCAAACCTCTTCTCTAACTGTGAATCATTAACATAATGTCAAGATGAATACATTATATTTCTAACTTATCCAAATAGTCAAGAAAAGCCTGATTACTTGCCAAACTTGTTTCGAAACTGAATTAATTATTGTAATGAAACGGGTAATTTGTGATTATGGTTATGATGGTATTAAACTTGTTGATTTTTGTACTAATGGTTTCCATTCTATAATTTTTTCCTTGTTTCCTTATAATAGGAGGCTTTGGGAGTTATCTGTTTGGAATGAGTGAAACCGTGGCCAAACAATTAACTGAAGATAGTGATGCCTTTAAAAATCCATCTCTGTCTTGGATGCTTGGCTTTTTGTTTGTTTTTAGCTTTCTTGGACTCTTTTCGGCGGTGCCTCTTCGAAAGGTAGACTTTACAACCTATATTAGCATTCAATTTCAAGACTGGTTATTTGACCCTTTCTTCACCTCGGTCCATGTTTGTTAGCCAACTAATTGGAACTGCAATGGGTTGCATGATTTCCCCGTGTGTATTTTGGCTTTTTTTTAAGGCCTTCAGGGATCTGGGGACTCCTGGAAGTCAATACCCTGCTCCTTATGCTACTGTATTTCGAAACATGGCTATATTGGGGGTAGAAGGATTCTCCTCTCTACCAAAGAATTGTCTCTATCTTTGTTATTGGTTCTTCGGTGCAGCTATTCTGATAAATTTGATCAAGGATGCCTTGGGTAAGAAACGGGCTAGTTTCATTCCCAATCCAATGACAATGGCTATACCTTTCTATATTGGCTCATACTTTGCCATCGACATGTGTGTGGGAAGCTTGATTCTATTTATCTGGGAAAAGATTGACAAGGCAAAGGCAGATGCTTTTGGGCCAGCAGTGGCTTCTGGTTTGATTTGTGGGGATGGGATATGGACTTTGCCTAGTTCGATACTTGCTCTAGCAGGAGTAAAACCTCCCATTCGCTTGAAATTTTTGTCAAGGAGAACAAATGCTAAGGTCGATGCGTTTTTAGGGTCATAAATTTGAATTTCAGATCAACTTCAATAGAAACTGTGAGTTAGAGCTGAATTGCTTCCTAGACCAAGGTTATGAAGTTTACATATGAAGTTCGACTCAAAAGTGCTGTAGATAATCACCTGCTATTTTGTGGAGTGAACAACTATTTTCTCTATAATCATATCTGGAGAAGAAAATCAAATGTCCATTTACTTGTATATGCTTTTTAGTCAATCCTTGGAAATATGCTTGTAGTTTTTTTCTTGTCTAGTTTGAAGAAGATAGTGGAACAGATGCATCAAACAATGTGCAAACGGAAAATATCAAAAGTGAATGTGCAAATATTACAGGTTGCAGGCATGTTGCTTTTGAACATATTGCAATTATCTTTGTTGATTTCTTCTTCCTTATTCGTATCCGACCTTCCAGAATCACACCCAAGACCGCTGTTGTTATTCTGGGTTGCTGCTTTCCTGCCTTCAATTCCTCAGCTGTTGTTTTGCTGTTTGATGTTATCACAACTTTTGCACCAGTATGTATTATCTTTGGATTTTACTCAATCTGGTAAGGTTATGATCAGTTGCTATATTTGGTATCAGGTTTGCTCATTTGTATATAAACTATATTTGCTATATATATACAGATTCAATTCCTAATATTTGTATCAAGATATTAATAACCAATTAGCCAGCTGTTTTTTTCTTCTTTGAGATAAGTGAAGAAACTTTATTAATAGCAAAACATTGGCAAATCAAAGTAAGGTAATTTTTTTATTTAATTTACACGTCTTTTCTTTTCTAGACTGGTTTTTTAGTTTTTAATTTCTTCAATTAAGTCTTTAATTTCCCTTCAAACTTTAATATTTAATGTAATTAAACTCCTGATTTGACCAAATTAACTCTTATAAATTGCAATTCAATCCCTAAACTTTAATTTCTTTCAATTAAAGCTTAAATTATCTTTAAAATCATTTTTTCTTATAATTAAGCCCTCCATAAATTCAATTAAACCTTCAACAAAATCTAATTGAGTCCTTAAACATTCAATTTTAAATTTCTCTTCTTCAAATTGAATTTTCTTTACCAATAGGGTTTTCATCATTTGAAAATATATGGTAAATTTTAATCTTTTTAATTTTTTTTATCTTTCTCAACTAATCTTGGCTATTTTCACTTCTCAAGAAAATAAAAGTAAAAAACCCTTATAAATACACAACTAGCTAGCTTTTTGTCTTTTAGATAAATGAAGAAACTTTATTAATAGCATAACATTGGCAAATCAAAGCAAGGTGAAGAATTAATGGGTACAAATGCCAAAAAGCATGGGAAAAGAAAACATGGCAATAGCTAGGAAGTAACCTACACCAGCGAAGGACACATAAATAATTACCATGGATAAATTAAATAGCTATGCCTTCAAACTAATAGAAGGATAAACGATTACTCATTCATCATACGATTAGGTCAAACCACCTCTCCTAACTCCTCACCCCATCAAACTTTGTTCCTGCACCTGGTTCACCGATGTGGCACTTACTAGGATCCTTGGGGTCATATTTGCATGGAGCCAAAGGAGCTGTTAGGTTAGAGCATGATAACAAAATAATGGTAACAAGGAGTATTATTATCAAGTATCGAGTCTTTCCTTGCGACCCCATTTTTGACACGAAAGAAACCTGAGATTTTTAGGGAATCAAATGTATGTCGTGGTATGTGTAGAGAGCGAGCTAGTCTGTGAGATGGGTGATTGTAGAGATGGAGAGGGGTTAGCTACCTGATATATGAGACACAATATGTTGAATTGGAAAAGTATTCAGCATTTAAATTCATTTCAAAAACTTTTCCAATATGTTGAATTGGAAAACTATACTTTCCTCGAAATTGTTTCTTGTTATTTTCTTCGAAGCAGTTGTGACTTGTGACATAGGTTGAAATTAACATTAAACGGGAGTAATATGGATCATGTCCAGGTTGTTTAAGTAGTCAAATAAATAAAATTTCTATGATATTTGTTTTTTTTTTTAATCTTCTGGTGTGGCCCTTCAGAAACAAACAGTCGAAACCTGTTTAAGTGCCTGTTTTGTTCAGGCAACTTGAAATGTAAATAAATGTTATGCAAAAACTAAGCACTCTCAACTTTTACTTGATCTTTTTTTTCTGTGGTATGATGGGATTGAAGATTACACAATATTGCCCTACTCTAATATATTTATCTATTAATGCACAAATAAACATTGAAATAAGCTCTTCAGTTGATTTTATAAACTGCAAATTTGAGGTCTTGGGCTCTTCGTAGCCGAGAAAAAGTCATTCATGGCTGAGGTAAAAATAATTTCTTCTTCTTTAGATTTTTTTATGAATGAAAGATTATATTCGTCGGAAAGCAAAATAGCAGGGGGCTCATGACCTGCTACGAGCCAAACCCATTAGAAGAAAAAAAGGAAACAAGCCATACTATACAAATTAACTGAACTTCCATCAGCAACAAAATTCACTAAAAAGATTGTTTTGGCATTATTAAAGAGTAATGCCATAATTTGAAGAAGCCAAATTATTCAACGCGTAGAGATTAATTTTCCCAATGAGAAAATATTATTGTCTTATTAACTTTAAATATTTCATGCATATGCAAGTGCGTGGTTGATGTAAAATAAGTGCTGGAAATTTGATACATGAAGGATATGGTCACAGAGACGTCGTTCTTCCAGCGACCTAGCTAGAAAAATATTTCCAAAATCCAAAATACCTGAGAAACTATCATACATATAATAAATATAAGACATCAAAACAGTACAAAAGACTGAGTAAAAATTGACAAAAGATAATTAAAAGACTGATTGGATTGAAAATTAAAAAAGCATGGCGAAAATGAAGGTGGAAAAATACTTTTGAAATAACTAAAAAGCAATTAAGGGAAGAGAGGTTTGATTTATTCGTTGTGGAATTTATAAATCCTTTCTCATGCAATTAATTCAAGATCCGGTCTTGACTTGGAAAATGAATGATGATACGTATACTTCATGAACACGCGTGTCTTGACTTTGAAAATGAATGGTTATAGGTATTCCCTTGTGAGCACGCAAAACTGTGACTATTTCAACATATGTTCGGCCAACACCAGTCTAAAATAGGCCCATGTCCGAGTTTAAAATAGGAGTTGGGCTGATGTCGGCCTAACAAAACTTTTTATTTATTTATGAAACTAGGCCGAACCTGACCTTATTATTTTGGTTTGGATCAAAACTAGTTTGGTCTAGTAAACAGTGCAGAGACTCTCTACTATTCTGCAAGTGAATAGTAAATAATTAATTATAATTCACTCTCCACTTTCATAATAGTGGAGGGTGACTTAAGGAGAAGCAGAAAAAGGAGAAGGAGGAGAGGTTGACCTGGTGGTGGCTTCACAGTGGTGCTAACGATGGCGACGAGGAAAGAAGGCGACGGTGGGGAGAAAAAACGGTGGTTGCTGTTGCGGTTTTTTCTTTTCTGTACAGGGGCATGAAATTCCTCTCTTTCCTTTTTTTATTCCTTTCTTGTTGTCTCTTTTTTTTTCTTCTCTCGTTGTTGTCTCTCCGGTTCTTTTTTTTTTTAATATGTTTTTGTTTTGTTTTTGTTTCTCTCTTTTTTCCTTCCTTTGTTCTCCCATATTTCTTTTTGTTTCTCTTATGTTTTTGACTCTCTTCCCTCCCTTTTTCATCTGTTTATTTCTTTGTTTTTGTCTCTCGTCCCTTGGTATTGATAAGGGGACAGGGAGCAGAGAGAGCTACTATTCCTGTCCAGTCATGGCGCAAGGGTAGAGTGGCTGGGCGGTCTCTATGTAGCCATCCTAGAGCCGCCCATATGGCTTTTCTCCTCTGCCTCTTTCATCATAGTGGTAGGGTATGAGGGGGATGTGGGTAGTGTCGTGGTTTTTGGGCAAAGGGAGGGGGGAGAGGGAGAGATAGACGCTGCAAAGGAATCGAAGAAAAACCTTCTTCCCCTGCCTTTGTGCGTTAGGGGAATAAGAAGATACACAGTGCCGTTCAAAATGACACCGTTTTGGTTTTATATATATATATATATATATATATATATATATATATATATATATATGAAAGTGAATGAAACGACGTCGTTTTTTACAAAACACATCATTTTATTTAAATTAAAATAGCGCCAAAACATGTCAATTTTCAAATCAATCCTCAATTTTCTTATTCAATCAAGTCGTCAATTGCAATTTTGATTTTAAGAATCAATTCAATTCAATTCCATCCCTGTCAAATTCAAATACCAACCTTGATGTTGGATGCCTTTTTCACTTTAGTCTTTGGTTTTGAATTTATGCATTTTGACCTTTAATTGATCAACAAACTTTCAATTTCTTCAATTTAGCCCTTGATTCGGTCAATTCCAACCCCTATATTCACGGGCCTTTTCCAGTTGGGTCTCTGGTTTTGGATTTGTTTAATCAAGTTCTTAATTGCCCATCAAACTTCAATATTTATGCAATTAAGCCCTTGATTTGACCAAATTAACTCTTAAAAATTATAATTTAACCCCCAAACTTTATTTTTTTCCTAATTAAAGTCAAAATTGACTTAAAAATGAATTTTCCTTGCAATCAAACCCTTCACAAAATCAATTAATCTTTTCACCAAATCTAATTGAGTCCTTAAACATTTGATTTTGGACTTTTCTTCATCGAATTGAATTTTCTTTGTCAATAGAGCCTTCACCGATCAAAAATATACTGTTAAATTTTAATTTTTGTATTTTTGAACTTTCTCAACCAATTTTTAGCCATTTTCTAGGCGTCCTTGTGTCTTCTTCTCCCTGCTATCTATTGTTTGGTTTTTTTCTGATAATGTTTTTTATTTTTCTCTTTTTTTGTGTGGGGACACAAAAATGGATAATAACAAGTAGTTTGTAGTTCGTATAGACAAATGCTAAAGTAAAGTGGAATGATGGTATCTATCATGTTATGATTTATTTTCTATTTTGTTATCAAGAATGATTGATAGATTGGGGTGTGGGGCAATGCCTCCACGATACTTTAAATGAGTATTATTAAAAAAATTATAATATCTCTTAGACGGTTAGACCCTTGACAGGTTTAGGGTGTACTATAAATACACAATAATTCTATTCGACATATAGTGAAAAATAAAATATCATTGCTCATGGGGATACATACACATTGCCGAATCACATTAAATCTTGTGTTCTTTCTAGTTTTTCTCCTTTTACAATATTCATCAATAGTTGCTGCAGGTTTTTCACAACAGAGATCATGTTTAAAGTATAAGAATGTGTGAAGGAACTACTAGTGAACTACTACTAGTGAACTTTACAAGAACAAAAGGTGTAATATTTGATATGAATCTTTCTTTAGCTTTCATACACCATAAATTGGAATTTGAAACTCACGAGTTGACACGACCAAAAGATTGATATCTTTTTCCAAGTGCAGGAGTGTCAAAGTAATAAATAACCCGGCAAGACTAGGGTCGAACCACAGGGAGGTTACTTGTATAAATTATAAGCAACAATAATACAACAACAATAGTAACAACAACAACAACAATAGTAGTAGTAGTAGTAATAATAATAATAATACCAATAATACTATTAATAATGATAATAATAAAGATGAAGAAGAAGAATTGATGAGAACTTTGAGATGGAAGATTAACGTAAGGATTAAACAATGATAACAATAAATGTCAATGTTAGAGGATCCACTAATGGTACTTCAAACAAGTATAGTATAAACTCTTATTATTCAATTGGAAACCACACACAAAGGAGGTTCCAATCAGATTATAAATTGTTAACATGATTACATTAGTTATCTTATTCGAATAATGCTAATACTTGTAAATGTTGTCATGCATTCATGATTATAACTTATGTTAACAACAAATCAAGTTCCTTTCATAGCTCAGGTGTCGGTTATACCATACAGTATGGGCTATGAAAGTGCCAAGTATTTGTTGTACCAAGTGTTATACAACATAAATCTAGATTAACCATTTAACAAGCAAAGTATTAAAAGTGAACAAGATAACAAATATAAAGCATGTTAGTATCCAACATTAAGGTCCGTGTTAAGTTTATATTATACTTATTCTTACACCATTAGTGTACCCTTTTCACCTTGACATAATTAACTTAGCTAGACATAATGAAAGAAAGAAATATAAATAAACAAGATAAGAACATAAATGAGAAAGAAGTTAACTAAGTAAAGAAAAGGAAATGAAAGGCATAAACAAGAGATTAATATAAAACTTAAGTATTACAAAAGAGAGAGCAAGAGCATGATTTTGATCTGAACACCAAGATACCTAAATACATGGCAAATGCCTCCTTTTATAGGCCAAAATTCGGAACTATTGATTTGTTGACTAATTGATGAGTGGGTGGCCACATCTTGACTTGGTGACAATTTTTATCTTCTTATCTACCAAAAACGTCATTGATGGTGTCATAATTTGAACAAACTTAAATCATGAAAGTTCTAGGAAATTGTGTCATCTTTCTAGGGTAAATATTTGAGATTATTTGGACTTCTAGAACTTGAGATATGGGCTGAACACTGAACAGTGTCTGGGCTGCAGGACAGATTCGGACTTCTTCTTTGTTGCTACAATTTGGACTTAAAAACGGCCTTGTTAAATCTTGGGCTCCACATGAAAGTTGTAGGCCTATGTTTTATCTTTCCATCCATATAACATGGACCTAAATCCAAGATCTACAGCTCCAGATATGACCCAATTACCGAACAGTGTTCCAGTTTGGACAGCACCAACATCTCTTTTCTAAGTTTGACCATCTCTTTGTCCTTTCAATTTCAGTACTTGAACTCATCAATCAATTCTTTCATTTATGTGATAGGCCTGCATTTAAGATGAACATTTACCATAAATTAAAGATATCTTATATAATTAGATATGTTATTATAAAACATGCTTTAGTTAAGGAGTTATTGATACTTCAAATGCAAAATGATGATATAAAACCTTGATAAAAATGCACTTTTAAGTACTAATCACACCCCCTAACCAACTTATTACTAGTCCCTAGTAATTAAAGCGTTAAAATAGAAAATTTTTTGCAAATTCCACAAAGCAAGACATTCATCATTCAACTTCCATTAATCTATCCAGATAAACAAACTCTCATTAAATTTTATATATCTGCTCAATATCTCTTAAACAAAATATTAATAAACCTTCCTTGTTATGTGCTCAATGTATGAAACATAGATGATGGGGCTTTTATTGGAAGAAAACAATATTTTGTTCTAATGTTTAAGGTTAACTTCCTTGGGTTGGGATTATTTTATTTTATTTTACCTTTTTTTTTCTTTTTTTTAATATCTATACATATAACTTAAAACAGAATGCATCTTTAACCCATGTAACGAGCTTTCAGCTAATGACTCCCAGACCAGTTGATCTTAGAGCATTAGGTGTTGAGACACCCCTACGAGCTTAGTAACTCGAGTTGCAGATACTGATACGTAGATAGTGCAATGTTTGATTCCCTTAAGCTTTTCTCCTTAACCCATGTAACAAGCTTTGGGCCAATAGCTCCCAAGTCAGTTGACTTTAGGGTATTAGGTGTTAAAACACCCCTTCAGGCTTAATTGCTTAGGTTAGGGAGGCTACGAAACCAAACTTATCTACCTTTTATTATCATCATTTTTTTCTCTTTTTTTTTCTTTTTTTTTTTTGAAAATTATATACTATCCCTATCCCTTAGTTGTTACCTTTAACAAAAGAACATAAATAATGTAATAATCCAATACGCAACCCACAATCATAAGTTAAAGTGTGTGTGTGAAAATGAAGGTTTAAGAATACTTGTTAAATGAGTATATGAGCAGAATTAAGTGATAACAATGTGAGAGTTTGTAAACCTGAATATTTCAAGAAGTATTCTAATAGGCCTTGTTATGAATATTGCAAATAACCATTAGAAAATATTTACTAAGATGCGTCTCAAGAGTCAATAAAATTCCCCCTTACTCTGCCATCCTAGTAATAACAGTTTTGCCAAATGGTTTTTAAAACAAAAACAGTTAGTTGGTTTGTTTTTTTTTTTATAAATACTACTACCCTCTCCCCCCAACCAAAACGAGACATTGTCCTCAATGTCCTAAGGTAGAAAGATAGAGTATAGAAGACATTACTTGAAACAACGAACACTGACAAACCTGAATCACATTTAAACAAATATAAGAAATAACAGAACAAAATACTATGCTAGAAATAAAACCAAAAGACACAAGGATTCACAGCCGAAGGCTCAAATCCAATCTAAGCTTTTTACGGCTTTTTGTAGTTGACCAATTTATGCGACTCATGGAGGGATCAATTACAGGGATGAAAGATTGTAGGTGGTCAATCAATTGTTCAGCAGTAGCAGTAGAGATTATGATTTGTCGTGCCGAAGATGTTAGAAATTCCTGTTCCACAGCTTGATCAAGAAAAGACAACAAATTATCATAAAAACCATTAACATTGAGCAAACCTATAGGTTTATGGTGAATGTGAAGTTGGGCCCAAGAGGAAATATGAAAGATTTCTTTCAATGTGCCCAGACCACCTGGTAAGGCAATGAAGGCATCAACATGGTTAAACATTGTATTCATTCGATCAAACGTTGTGGAGATTTGCAGTTCCTCTCCAATTGTTCTTCTAATGATGTCCTCTTTTGTTAAAGCTTCGGGGACGACCTCCAAAACTTGACTACCTCCTAAAAATGCAGCTATTGCCACACCCTCCATTAACCCAAGGCTGCCTCCCCTATACACTAAATGAATCTTTCTCTCAGCTAGTATTTGACCAAGATGATTTGCTGCTTCTAAAAAAGCTATTTCCTTTCCTGGACTGAATCCACCGAAAACACAAATATTTTTTATGTGATAACTTGAGGATCCTGCCATTTCTACACGCTTCTATATCTTTCTAATGTAAGGGTTGAGTAGAAATGAAGGGAAGGAAGAGAAGATTTTATAGATGAGAAATTGAAGATGCAATCATATCACCTATATGTAGGCCAGCTGGAGTCTCACACACACACTCTCTCTCTCTCTCTCTCTTTATTTATTTATTTATTTTGAAATGAAGGGAAGGAAGAGAAGATTTTATAGATGAGAAATTGAAGATGCAATCATATCACCTATATGTAGGCCAGCTAGAGTCTCACACACACACACACTCTCTCTCTCTCTCTCTCTCTCTTTATTTATTTATTTATTTATTTATTTTGAAAAAGCATGTTTATATACAGGTAGTTGTGATTATGGCTCACATCTTCCCTTGGTTTTACGTCCAAGAATGGCTTAAACGCCATCTATGGGTCGGGGATAGGCTTCCCATCTAGTTTTCTTAAAAACTGGCAAACAGGGTCTTTTATAGTCAGATTCCCAAGACTAAGTTGATCATGTTCTTTATGGAAATGGGGTCATAAGTCTTGAAATGCACAATGCACATCTTCACCAGGATATGTCTCCAAAGTCAATAGAAAATTATCTAAAGATTTCTTCTGTTTTGAAATAAATCCTGACTTTTGACAATTTTCACAAGCTTTGCAGAATGCATGCATGTCCTTGAACATGGTGGGCCAATAAAATCCATTTTGAAAGATTTTTGCAATGGTATTTTTTGACGAGAAATGACTCCCACATGCTTCAGAATGATAAAATTTAATGACACTACTTACCTCATTGTCCGCAATGCATCTTTGAAATATTTGATCAGGACAATGTTTGAATAAGTTAGGGTCATCCCAATAAAAGTTTCTCACTTCGTTAAAAAACTTTCCTTTATCTTCGGTACTCCAATGAGTTGGCAAATCTCCTGAGGAAAGGAAATTGATATTTTTAGCAAACCAAGGCATTGAACTAAGAGAAAGTAAGGATTTGTCAGGAAAGTAATCATCGGTTGGTGTGATGTCAGATATCGAATCTGTTGTCACTCTTGACAAAAGATTTGCATCAACATTTTCAATGCCTTTTTCATCCGTGATTTCTTCCTGAGAATAAGTCATTTGCAAATCTTCAAATTAATCAAACTCAATATTACTCAAAGTAGATTCAAATTGATCATAAACCAATTCTTCAATAAAATCTACTTCTTGTAAATCATTATCATCTCCAGGTTGCTTGCAAATGTTGAAAATATTCATCTCCAATGTCATGTTTCCAAAAGATAGCTTCATCAGTCCATTCCTACAATTAATTAATGCATTAGAAGTTGCAAGAAACGGACGTCCTAAAATAACAGGAAATGAATTACATGCTTCAACAGGTTGTGTGTCCAAGACAATAAAATCCACAGGATAAATGAATTTATCGACTTGTACTAACACATCTTCAACTATTCCTCTAGGCACTTTTACAGATCTATCGGCAAGTAAAAGAGTTACAAAAGTTGGTTTTAACTCACCTAGATTGAGACTTTGAAAAACTGAATATGGATGTAAATTCACACTAGCTCCAAGATCAAGTAAGGCTCTTTCAATTTTATGTTCTCCAATAAAGCAAGAAATTGTAGGACAACCAGGGTCTTTATATTTCAATGCATTATTGTTCTGAAGAATGACACTTACTTTTTCGGCTAAAAAGGCTTTCTTTTTCACATTCAGTTTTCTCTTCACAGTGCACATATCTTTCAAAAATTTAGCATAAGAAGGAACCTGTTTAATAACATCCAACAAAGGTATATTGATCCTTACATGTTTGAAAGTTTCAAGGATTTCAGAGTTGTGATTGACTTTCCTTTGTTTGGTCATGGCATGAGGAAATGGAAGTGCTGGCGGAGAATCAGTCTTTTCTTTGCAATGATCAGATTCAACCCCTTCCTTACCCTCAGAGATTGACTCATCATCATTCTCGCAAGGTTCAAGAATGGGTTTTTCAATAACCTTACCACTGCGAAGAGTGATGACTGATTTTACATGATCCATGTATTGGCTTCCCGAACTACTTGCATTCGCATTGTATTGCCCCTTGGGATTTTGTTGTGGTTGCGATGGAAACTTACCTTTCTCTTGGAAACTGAGAGCAGATGTCAATTTTGCAAGAGTATCTTTAAAATCTGTCATGCTTTAAGCAAGTTGAGTGTTAATTGCCTCTTGCTTTTCTATAAATGCATGCAATGTTTCCTCAAGATTTCTTCTAGGAGGGGGGGCATAAGGAGGTGCATATCCATGAGAATTTTGGAAATTATGGTGTGCTTGAAACGGTGGCTGTGAAGTTTGAGCATTATTGTTATCACTCTTCCAATTGAAATTTGGGTGATTTCTCCAACTAGGGTTGTATGTTTGTGAATATGGGTTATGGTTGGGCCTTTGAAAACTGTTTAATGTATGGGCTTGTTCATGGAGACATTCTTTAAAAGAAGGCAAGGTTGGACAGTCATTGGTTGAATGTTCATTGGTTTCACAGATTTGACACGCAATGTCTTGAACAAATTTTAATTGACCACTCTTTTTCAATTCTAGTGCTTCGACTTTTTTAGCTAAAGATGCAAACTTGGCTTGGAGGTCATGATCTTCCCTAAGGTTGTACATACCCCCACTAGATGTATGAGGTTGGGTTTTACTTGGTGCCTCATAAGTACCTGTTGTGTCCCAATTTTACGCATTTTTAGCTAGCAAGTCTAAGTACTCCATTGCTTCATTAGGGTCTTTATCCTCAAAAGTTCCATTGCACATCAATTCAACCATTTGCCTATCTTTAGGAGTTAACCCTTCATAAAAATGTGAAACTAATCTCCATGTTTCAAAACCATGATGGGGGCAAGTATTTAGTAAGTCTCGATACCTATCCCAACATTGATAAAATGTTTCTCCTGGTTTTTGAGAGAAAGTAATGATTTGTCTTTTGAAAGAGTTTGTTCTGTGAGATGGAAAAAACTTCTTTAAAAATTGTTGTTGCATTTCATCCCAAGCACGAATGGATCCAGGTCTCAAATTTTGTAGCCATGTTTTAGCTTTATCTTTTAATGAAAAAGAAAAAAGCTTCAATCTAATGGTGTTCATGCTACAATTTGAGTCATTATATGTGTTGCAAACCTCCTCAAATTCCCTTAAATGCAAGTATGGATTTTCTAAATCTAAGCCATGAAAAGATGGTAAAAGTTGAATAATGTTTGTCTTAAAATTAAAATGAGATGCATCAGGAGGAAAAACTATGCATGAGGGTGCACTTGTTCTTATAGGATTTATGTGGTTTCTAAGTGTTCTAACCCGAATATTCTCATTATTCTCATTATGAAGTGATTGGTTATCTTCTTCAGCCATATTTTCTGAAAATGATGAGGATACCCTACAAAGTCTACCATTTAATATACGTGACCACACTCTCATGCACGTGTAAGAAGAGAATAAAGGTAAGAAAAGAAAAACAATAGAAAAAGAAACAAAACAAAAGAAACAAAGTTAGATACAAGAAAAATAAAATTAATACTATAATTTGTACAAGAATTTACCTCGCCGGCAACGGCGCCAAAAACTTGACACGACCAAAAGATTGATGTCTTTTCCCAAGTGTAGGAGTGTCGAAGTAATAAATAACCCGGCAAGACCGGGGTCGAACCACAGGGAGGTTACTTGTATAAATTATAAGCAACAATAATACAACAACAATAGTAACAACAACAACAATAATAGTAGTAGTAGTAGTAGTAGTAGTAGTAATAATACTAGTAATAGTAATAGTAGTAGTAGTAGTAGTAGTAGTAGTAATAATACTAGTAATAGTAATAGTAGTAGTAGTAGTAGTAGTAGTAGTAGTAGTAGTAGTAATAATACCAATAATACTATTAATAATGATAATAATAAAGATGATGATGAAGAAGTTGATGAGAACTTTGAGATGGAAGATTAACGTACGGATTAAACAATGATAACAATAAATGTCAAGGTTAAAGGATCCACTAATGGTACTTCAAACAAGTATAGTATACACTCTTATTATTCAATTGGAAACCACACACAAAGGAGGTTCCAATCAGATTATAAATTGTTAACATGATTACATTAGTTATCTTATTCGAATAATGCTAATACTTGTAAATGTTGTCAGGCATTCATGATTATAACTTATGTTAACAACAAATCAAGTTCCTTTCATAGCTCAGGTGTCGGTTATACCATACAGTATGGGCTATGAAAGTGCCAAGTATTTGTTGTACCAAGTGTTATACAACATAAATCTAGATTAACCATTTAACAAGCAAAGTATTAAAAGTGAACAAGATAACAAATATAAAGCATGTTAGTATCCAACATTAAGGTCCGTATTAAGTTTATATTATACTTATTCTTACACCATTAGTGTACCCTTTTCACCTTGACATAATTAACTTAGCTAGACATAATGAAAGAAAGAAACATAAATAAACAAGATAAGAACATAAATGAGAAAGAAGTTAACTAAGTAAAGAAAAGGAAATGAAAGGCATAAACAAGAGATTAATATAAAACTTAAGTATTACAAAAGAGAGAGCAAGAGCATGATTTTGATCTGAACACCAAGATACCTAAATACATGGCAAATGCCTCCTTTTATAGGCCAAAATTCGGAACTATTGATTTGTTGACTAATTGATGAGTGGGTGGCCACATCTTGACTTGGTGACAATTCTTATCTTCTTGTCTACCAAAAATGTTATTGATGGTGTCATAATTTGAACAAACTTAAATCATGAAAGTTCTAGGAAATTGTCTCATCTTTCCAGGGTAAACATTTGAGATTATTTGGACTTCTAGAACTTGAGATATGGGCTGAACACTGAACAGTGTCTGGGCTGTAGGACAGATTCAGAATTCTTCTTTGTTGCTACAATTTGGACTTGAAAACGGCCTTGTTAAATCTTGGGCTCCACATGAAAATTGTAGGCCTATGTCTTATCTTTCCATCCATATAACATGGACCTAAATCCAAGATCTACAGCTCCAGATATGACCTAATTATCGAACAGTGTTCCAGTTTGGACAACACCAACATCTCTTTTCTAAGTTTGGCCATCTCTTTGTCCTTTCAATTTCAGTACTTCAACTCATCAATCAATTCTTTCATTTATGTGATAGGCCTACATTTAAGATGAAAATTTACCATAAATTAAAGGTATCTTATATAATTAGATATGTTATTATAAAACATGCTTTAGTTAAGGAGTTATTGATACTTCAAATGCAAAATGATGATACAAAACCTTGATAAAAATACACTTTTAAGTAGTAATCACACCCCCTAACCAACTTATTACTAGTCTTTAGTAATTAAAGCGTTAAAATAGAAAAAAAATTTGTTGTTTGCCAGAACGTCGTCCCTTTAAGGTTAAAACACTTTTAAGTGTTTTCTCTGCATATATTTAGATTTAAGAGGGGGTTGCTGTAAAAGTTATCTCAAAAAAAAAATGGATTAAAATTTGAAAAGCATAGCAGGAAGACGAAGGTAGGAAAAGGAAGAAAACAAAAGGCAGAGAAAAGAGATGAGAAGAGGTGTTGCAGGCGTGGTGGAGAGCTGGGGGTCCGTGGTCAGAGTGGAGGAGAGAAGTCGAGGCTAGTGGGTTTCAGGTAGTTCAGTTTAAATGGCTTAGGTTTGTGGCAACGATACAGCCAGAGGGAGGAGAAATCGACGGGGCTGTGGTGGTCTATTTGTGACGCTGGAGGAGATCATTTCTACGCTACTGAAGTCAATGATTTTATATATATATATACAAGATTTTAATGGTTTTAAATTTATGAGAATTTAACTAATAATTTTTTAAAAATAAATTTAAAATTTGACTAGTTAAGATATATATTTTAAAATTAATTTATTTTTATTATTATGCTTTTTTTATTTTTTCACTTGAACTATAACTTTTAGTTAATTTTTTTATAAATTTTTAAAATATGATTAATTGAATTATATCCTAAAGTTACTATTTTCTTTTCATTTATTATGTACTTTTCATTTTTTAATCCAGCTACATTATCATGTTAATTTTTTTTATTTTTCAGGTTCCCTCTTTCTTTTCATTGTTTTTGTTTTAATTATTTTTTTAATTTTTAATTATTTAATTATTTTCAGGTCCCCCCCCCTGTCTTGTTATGGGGTCCCTTATTTATGCCCTTTTGATTTTTTTTCATTGAAATGTCGTTCAACACTTATTCCACATCAATCACTCGCGGATGCATGCAATATTCAAAGCTGACAAGACACCATTAATTGTCTTAATTATTTTCTCTACTCTGTTATGGGGTCCATCGACTGTGATGATCTGAGTAATGTTTCTTACCCTTATAATGAGTATTTGAAATTGTGTTTTAGTAATATTTTTAAAAAAATTTAATTTTTTTTTATTTTTATTTTACTTTAAATGAATATTTTTTAATATTTTTAAATTATTATGATGTGTTAATATAAAAAATAATTTTTAAAAAATAAAAAATTATTATTTTAATATATTTTAAAATAAAAAATATTTTAAAAAATAACAGTAAAAATATACTTTTAAGAAGGATAAAGAATTTCAATAGGATTAGAAGAACAAATGTAGTACGTATATCTGTTTACTGTATTATTTACCTTTTGTTCTATTTATACCATTAATTATTTGCCTTAGACATTCTGAAATTATTAAAACATAGAGCTGATAAAATTAAAAAAAAATACAAAATAACAAAAATAAATAAGAAACCAAGAAAAAAATAAATGTTTGAAGGGTTTACGATTCACTTTTAACTGCTTATCCAAGGTATAACTCTTTTTATATTTATAACATTTACAAAAACATTAAAAAATTTGAGATGATTTATTTTTTTTTAACTCGGGATGTCCGACCAGTTTACACGATCACAATTAATTTTCAAGTCTACTGAATATCCCGCAAGCCTAATAAACATATAAGACATCGTCAGAATGACAAACATATATAGTAAAGTTTGAACCTTGGTGTAAAGAAAAAAATAAATCCTTTTCATCACTTAATCACGACCTGAAATGCACGATTCACTATTTTTTGCTAATATTATTTCTAGTATTAATTTGATATTAAGTCATTTATAGTATTATTATACCTTTTTTATTCATTACAGATGGGCACAGATTTAACTTGTGATGTATTTAGAAGCTCTCTTTCTAAATGAATATTTTACATAAAGCCGACAAAAAACTCCTTTAATAACCAGCTGTTTTGATCCCTTGACAGTTCTCTTGTAATTTTAGAACTTCTTAATTTGCTTCATTCGTGTTCTTTCTCCATTGCTTCAATCCCCTCGTGAATGATTTGCCATGGCTCAGCAGGGATGGAGGTTAGGTTTATATCCTTGTTTATATTTTTAAATGTATTTATTTTAAGATCAAAATTTATAAAAATATGTCCAAATTAGATATAAGTATACTATTTTCTTAAGTTAATTATTAACGAAATCCAAGAGAAAAATTAGGGGTGCGGATGGAAAACATGGCCTCTTCAAATTTCAAAATGGTTCCCAAGTTTGATAATTATTTCATATGAATTTTTAAATTATTTGTTATGAAATAATCCTTTTTAGTTAAAAATTATATGTTTGATAAAAAAAAGCTGTAATTATTGATTCAAAAATTATTTCAAACCTTTGAATCAAGTATATATAGTTATAAAATTTGGTAAAATTGATCTAACTCAAGATTTATGTCAATAGGCATTAATTAAAATAACAGCTTTTCAAAATACCTTTTTTTTTTAATTTAAAAATATATTATTTTAATTATTTTGTTTAAGTAAAACCAGGTACGCTTCAGAGTTTTAACCAAGTCAAGAAGACATGAGCTGGAACAAGTTTAAATAAACTGCTTTGACAAGCTGACTTCCTACCCACCGTGAAGGCTGCAACCAGAGTGAAACAAGTTATGTCAACTAGGACCACTTAATTGCCGTAACTCTTTCTCACAGTCATCATCTACCATTGCTTTCACACTTCTTTGCTTTACCAAAGACTGATATGTGTGGCTGCGGGTGAACCTCACCCGCAGCCACATTACCAAACAGCCTCAGACTTAAGCAACGCGTCTATCTCTTCCTTCACGCCTTTGATGTGCGGAGCAACAATCACCACCACCTTATTTAACACTCTCCCAACTTTCTTAGCCTCCATAATGAATCTTTCTTTTTTCAAGAACACAAAATGGACCGTAATGGAAGAGATGACATCAAGGTCGAGAATGGTTATGATTTGGAGGATGATCATGATCACAAAAAGAAGGACAAGAAAGAGGAACAAGAAGAAGAGTTGTCAGTGGAAAGAATATTTGAGAAGCAAGAAGTGCCATCATGGAGGAATCAGCTGACACTGAGGGCCTTTGTGGTGAGCTTCGTGCTGAGCATTTTGTTCTGCGTCATAGTAATGAAGCTCAATCTTACAACTGGTATCATACCTTCCCTCAATGTCTCTGCTGGCCTTCTGGGCTTCTTCTTTATCAAGACCTGGACAAAGTTTCTTGAAAAGTCTGGCCTTTTGAAGCAACCCTTTACGAGGCAAGAGAACACTGTTATCCAGACTTGTGTGGTTGCATCCTCTGGCATTGCCTTTAGTGGTATACTTTCTGTACTTCTTACTGCCATTAATTTTCTTTTCATCTCTCTTACTTTTTGGGTTGAGGAGATATGTAGGCTTCTTTGATCAAGATATTAAAATTTCTGTGCATTTGGTTTTGTTTCTGTTCCTTACCATGGAATATAGCAATTAGAAGAAGCAAATCTTGAAATTGAGTTTTAGTAAGTGCTCTAAGTTTCTCTCTGGATCCCTTTTATCTCAGATTTGAGTAGATTTACATGATCCTTGAAGACAAGAATTCTTTACTGCCTAAAGTCTTTGGGAGACAAATCAAAATTGAGGTTTTATGACTACCAGTTCTGCTATTGCTTCAGCCACTCGTGAAGTTTTACTAAACTAATCAACACAAGAACTTGCTGTTTGAGACATGGACAAATATTCTTTAGTAAAAAAGTTTAATTAAATGGTCTGTAAATTTTCTTTCCTGGCCTTTCCCTGTCTCATGGAGTGTGATAATGGTGGTGAGGGCTGCTTTTTATTTTTCTAATGGTCCTCCACGAGGCATAAAGTATCACTGGCAGATACTTTTTTGAAAATTCAATTCATATGAGCTGGATATGGATGATTTGCTAACTTCAAAGTTATACAAGTCTTGTAAGAATATTCTGATTAGCGGATAAAGAAGTCTTCCCCGTTGGTAAGAGAAGAAAATATGAATTATTAATTTGTTTCTACTGTTAATCTAGATTTCATCAAGCGGTTAGGTGAAGTATACTTGTATCAAAAGATACGAACGGGGATATAATATATATTATTTTTTTAATAAAATTTACTATACTGAGCTTGCTCATTTACTGAGAATCATAAGCATGATGTGAAGATGAATACACTCCATTTCCAACTTATCATCCAAGAGCTTTCGAAACTGAAATTGTTGTAACGAAAGAAATAATTTGTGATTATGCTCAAGATGAAATTAAGCATGTTGATTTTTTGTACTAATAGTTTCCATTCTATAATTTGTTTCTTGTTTCCTTACAATAGGAGGCTTTGGGAGTTATCTGTTTGGAATGAGTGAAACCGTGGCCGAACAATCAACGGAAGATAGTGATGCCTTTAAGAACCCATCTCTGTCATGGATGATTGGCTTTCTGTTTGTTGTTAGCTTTCTTGGACTCTTTTCAGTGGTGCCTCTTCGAAAGGTATACTTCACAACCTATATCGCCATTCAATTTCGTATAGGAAATAGAAAACTTCTCTCTGAATTTTGCTTTCTTGTTGAATGTATTGATTTTGCCAAAAATCTAATCCTCATTGTTATTTCCAGGTCATGATTATAGACTTCAAATTGACATATCCAAGTGGCACTGCAACTGCTTATCTCATTAACAGCTTCCACACTCCTGCAGGAGCCAAGCTAGCAAAGTAAGGCATTATCAGACCTCATGCACATATAGTTGGATGATCATTCGGCATGTAAAAGTATCAAACTTTTTTTTTTCTACCGTTTCAGAAAACAAGTGAAAGCGTTGGGCAAGTTCTTATCATTCAGCTTCTTGTGGGGTTTCTTTCAGTGGTTCTACACTGCAGGAAATGGTTGTGGATTTGCTGAGTTCCCCTCACTCGGGCTTAAAGCATATGAAAACAAGTAAAAGCATTACTCAACCTTCCAAAATCCTCTCATCGTATTGAATGTAGTTCAATTTATTATGGCATTGTGTGTCAAATTTGTTGTGGTATCCTTGACTAATAATGTTATTGTTATATGTACAGATTTTTCTTTGATTTCTCAGCAACATATGTTGGAGTTGGAATGATTTGCCCCTACATCATAAACATATCAGTATTGCTTGGAGGAATTCTTTCCTGGGGTCTCATGTGGCCTCTCATAGATACAAAAAAGGGTGATTGGTATGCAGCAGACCTCAAACCTAACAGCCTACATGGCCTCCAAGGTTACAAGGTGAGTTTTCTAACAAGGTTAAGGTGACAAGAGTGCTATTCTTGAAGCCTTTTCATTCATAACAACTCTTATGGAATGAACTCAGGTATTTATTGCCATTGCCCTGATCTTGGGTGACGGTCTGTACAACTTCTTCAAGGTGCTAAGCCGAACACTCACTGCCTTGTTTTTTCAACTTCAAAGGAGCGATGCAACTGGTGTCCTCCCTATTGCGGACCGTTCCTCACCCGAGACATCCAGGATCTCATACAATGATCAACGCCGCACCCAACTCTTTCTCAAAGATCAAATTCCAACATGGTTTGCTGTTGCAGGCTATGTCGCAATTGCTGCTATCTCTACAGCCACGCTACCGCATATATTTCCCGAACTCAAATGGTATTACATATTGGTTATCTACATCTTTGCCCCAGCCCTTGCATTCTGTAATGCTTATGGCTGTGGCCTCACTGACTGGTCCCTTGCTTCCACCTATGGGAAGCTCGCAATTTTTGTAATTGGAGCATGGGCTGGTGCCTCTCATGGTGGAGTTCTTGCAGGACTAGCGGCCTGTGGAGTCATGATGAATATCGTCTCCACAGCCTCCGACCTCTCTCAAGATTTCAAGACTGGTTATCTAACCCTTTCTTCACCACGGTCCATGTTTGTGAGCCAACTAATTGGCACTGCAATGGGTTGCGTTATTTCACCTTGTGTCTTTTGGCTTTTTTTCAAGGCCTTTAAGGATCTTGGGACTCCTGGAAGTCAATACCCTGCTCCTAATGCTACTGTATTTCGAAACATGGCTATATTGGGGGTAGACGGATTCTCGTCTCTACCAAAGAATTGCCTCTACCTTTGTTATGGGTTCTTCGGTGCAGCTATTCTGATAAATTTAATTAAGGATGCATTGGGTAAGAAATGGGCCAGGTTCATTCCCAATCCAATGGCGATGGCTATACCGTTCTATATTGGCCCATACTTTGCCATCGACATGTGTGTGGGAAGCTTGATTCTATTTATCTGGGAAAAGATTGACAAGGCAAAGGCAGATGCTTTTGGGCCAGCAGTGGCTTCTGGTTTGATTTGCGGGGATGGGATATGGACTTTGCCTAATGCGATACTTGCTCTAGTAGGAGTAAAACCTCCTATTTGCATGAAGTTTTTGTCAAGGAGAACAAATGCTAAGGTCGATGCGTTCTTACGGTCATAAAATTGAAGTTCAGATCAACTTGAATTGAAACTGTGAAGTAAAGCTGAATTGCTTCCTACACTAAGGTTATGAAGTTTACATGTGAAGTTCGACTCAAAAATGCTGTGGATAATCACCTGCTATTCCGTGGAGCCAACAAGGCAACAACTATTTTCTCTGTAATCATTTCTGGAGAAGAAAATCAAATGTCCATTTACTTGTATATATATATATGCTTGTAGTTTTTTTTCTTGTCTAGTTTGAAGAAGATAGTAGAACAGATGCATCAAGCAATGTGAAAAGTGAAAATTACAGTACCCTCTGTGAGCTGTTATGATCAGTTGCTATATTTGGTATCAGGTTTGCTCATTTTGCTAGCTATGATCATATCAGGTGGTCCAATGTGGCATCTGTGTTATTATCAGTCTCACAATAAAACCATACCAGACTTAGTTATCCAACACGAGAAAAAAAAAGATGGAAAAAATATCAGATGCGTCGAGGAAGACGATAAAAGCTGTTTGTAACAAATATGTTGGAAGTGTAATGATCATCTTTTTTAAAATTTTTTTTTTTTGGAAATTGACTATTGACTTCTCGTCTTCCACATTCAGTGGTCATGCGGTAACTTAAAACATTCCTTTAGAAGTTTATTTTTTTATTTGAAATTAAAAAATTTTATTTTCAACCCCCAAAAATAAAATAAAAAATATATATATATATATATAGCAACTGATCATAACAGCTCACACACACCAACTCATACACATGTCATTAAAATCATATTTTAAGGGTGTCTAAAATTATAATATTAATTATTTTTTAAAATACTTTTCATTCAAAAAATATTAAAATAATATATTTTTTATATTTTAAAATTTATTTTTAATTTTAACATTTCAAAATAATTCAAAAATATTAAATAAAATTAATTTTAAAAGTTAAAACTCACCACAACTACTCGTTTTAACTACTCCTCATATTCATCGTCTTCAATTCGCCTGTGATGCGTTGAGCACTAATCACAACCTCATATTCTGGGCTTCTTTTTTATCAAGGCCTGGGCAAAGTTTCTTGAAAAGTCTGGACTTTTGAAGCAACCCTTTACGAGGCAAGAGAACACTGTAATACAGACTTGCGTGGTTGCCTCCTCTGGCATTGCCTTTAGTGGTATACTTTCTGTACTGTTTACTGCCATTAATTTTCATTTCATCTCTCTTAATTATTTTGAAATTCAATTTTCTTTCTCTTTTCTTTCGAAGTTGAGGAGATATCTAGGTTTCTTTGATCAAGATATTAATATTTCTGTGCATTTGGTTTTGTTTCTGTTCTTAAAGGTTGCAAACTTACAGTAGTTACTAAAATTCAATGTCAAGATTTCCATCTTCTAATTGCTAGATTACATGATAAGGCAACCATTTTTCTCTCTCTGGATCCCTTTTATCTCAGATGTGAGTAGATTTGCATGATCCTTGAAGACAAAGAATCTCTTACTGCCTAAAGTCTTTGAGAGACAAATCAAAATTGAGGCTTTATGACTACCACTTGTGAAGTTTTACTAAACTAATCAACACTTGAACTTAGCATTAGAGACATGAACAAATCTATCTCTGTCTCCTGGAGTGTGATAATGTTAGGGGTGCAGCTGGTATGTCACTTGACAGATACTTTTTTGACAGTTCAATTCATATGCGCTGGATATGGATGACGTACTTAGTTCAGATTTATTTCAGGAAGTCTTATAAGTTATAACAATATTCTGATTTGTGGAAAAAGAAGTCTTCTCCATTAGTAAAAGAAACGAAAATGTGAATAATATCTGTTTCTAGAATGCTAGTTGTGAGCTTGCGTTAGTAATCAAAACTCTTCTCTAACTGTGAATCATTAACATAATGTCAAGATGAATACATTATATTTCTAACTTATCCAAATAGTCAAGAAAAGCCTGATTACTTGCCAAACTTATTTCGAAACTGAATTAATTATTGTAATGAAACGGTTAATTTGTGATTATGCTTATGATGATATTAAACTTGTTGATTTTTGTACTAATGGTTTCCATTCTATAATTTTTTCCTTGTTTCCTTATAAGAGGAGGCTTTGGGAGTTATCTGTTTGGAATGAGTGAAACCGTGGCCAAACAATTAACTGAAGATGGTGATGCCTTTAAAAATCCATCTGTCTTGGATGGTTGGCTTTTTGTTTTTGTTAGCTTTCTTGGGCTCTTTTCGGCGGTGCCTCTTCGAAAGGTAGACTTTACAACCTACATCGCCATTCAATTTCGTATAGGAAATAGAGAACTTCTCTCTGCATTTTACATTTTTGCCGAATGTATAGATTTTCCAAAAATTAATCCTCATTGTTACCCTGGTTATTTCCAGGTCATGATTATAGACTTCAAATTGACTTATCCAAATGGCACTGCAACTGCTCATCTCATCAACAGCTTCCACACTCCTGCAGGAGCCAAGCTAGCAAAGTAAGGCATTATCAGACCTCATGCACTTATAGTTGGATGATCATTTGACATGTAAGAGTATTGAAATTTGTTATTCTACTGTTACAGGAAACAAGTGAGAGTGTTGGGCAAGTTCTTCTCATTCAGCTTCTTGTGGGATTTCTTTCAATGGGTCTTAAAGCACATGAAAACAAGTAAAAGCATTACTCAACCTTCCAAAATCCTCTCTTCTTGTTGAATGTAGTTCCATTTATTATGGCATTCTGTTTCAAATTTGTTGTCGTATCTTTGACTAATAATGTTCTTGTTACATGTACAGATTTTTCATTGATTTCTCAGCAACGTATCTTTGACTAAACATATCAGTTTTGCTTGGATGAATTCTTTCCTGGGGTCTCTTGTGGCTTCTCATAGATACAAAAAAGGGTGACTGGTATCCAGCAGACCTCAAACCAGGCAGCTTACATGGCCTCCAAGGTTACAAGGTAAGTTTTCTAACAAGGTTATGGTGACAAGAATGCCAATTACATGATTTTTAACATTTTCTTGAAGCCTTTTCTTTCATACCAACGCTTATGCAATGAACACAGGTATTTATTGCCACTGCCTTGATCTTGGGTGACGGTCTTTACAACTTCTTCATGGTTCTAAGCAGAACACTCGCTGCATTGTTTTTCCAACTTCGTGGGAGAGATGCAACTGGTGCTCTGCCTATTGCTGACCATTCCTCTCCCAAGACATCTAGGATCTCCTATGATGAGCAACGTCGCACCCAACTCTTTCTCAAAGATCAAATTCCAACATGGTTTGCTGTTGCGTGTTATGTCACAATTGCTGCCATTTCTACAATCACCGTTCCGCATATATTTCCCGAACTTGCATTTCTACAACCAATTGTTACATATTGGTTATCTACATCTTTGCCCCAGCCCTTGCATTCTGTAATGCTTATGGTTGTGGACTCACTGATTGGTCCCTTGCTTCCACCTATGGGACGCTTGCTATTTTTGTAATTGGGGCATGGGCTGGTGCCTCTCATGGTGGAGTTCTTGCAGGACTAGCGGCCTGTGGAGTCATGATGAATATTGTCTCCACAGCCTCTGATCTATCTCAAGATTTCAAGACTGGTTATTTAACCCTCTCTTCACCACGGTCCATGTTTGTGAGCCAACTAATTGGCACTGCAATGGGTTGCATGATTTCCCAGTGTGTATTTTGGTTTTTTTTCAAGGCCTTCAAGGATCTGAGGACTCCTGGAAGTCAATACCCTGCTCCTTATGCTACTGTATTTCAAAACATGGCTATATTGGGGGTAGAAGGATTCTCTCCCAAGACATGATTAGCGGCCTGTGGAGTCATGATGAATATTGTCTCCAGAGCCTCTGACCTATCTCAAGATTTCAAGACTGGTTATTTCACCCTTTCTTCACCTCGGTCCATGTTTGTGAGCCAGCTAATTGGCACTGCAATGGGTTGCCTGATTTCCCCGTGTGTATTTTGGCCTTTTTTTTGGCCTTCAGGGATCTGGGGACTCCTGGAAGTGAATACCCTGCTCCTTATGCTACTGTATTTCGAAACACGGCTATATTGGAGGTAGAAGGATTCTCCTCTACCAAAGAATTGTCTCTATCTTTGTTATTGGTTCTTCGGTGCAGCAATTCTGTAAAATTTGATCAAGGATGTGTTAGGTAAGAAACGGGCTAGGTTCATTCCCAATCCAATGGCAATGGCTATACCTTTCTATATTGGCTCATACTTTGCCATATTGGCTCATACTTTGCCATACTGGCTCATATTTTCTCTATAATCATTTCTGGAGAAGAAAATCAAATGTCCATTTACTTGTATATGCTTGTTAGTCAATCCTTGGAAATATGCTTGTAGTTTTTTTTCTTGTCTAGTTTGAAGAAGATAGTGGAACAGATGCATCAAACCATGTGCAAACGGAAAAGCACAGTACCCTTTGTGAACTTTAAACATAATATCAAAAGTGAATGTGCAAATATTACAGGTTGCAGGCATGTTGATTTTGAACATATTGCAATTATCTTTGTTGATTTCTTCTTCCTTATTCGTATACGACCTTCCAGAATCACACCCAGGACCGCTGTTGTTATTCTGGGTTGCTGCTTTCCTGCCTTTGCTGTTTGATGTTATCACAACTTTTGCACCAGTATGTATTATCTTTGGATTTTACTCATTCTGGTAAGGTTATGATCAGTTGCTATATTTGGTATTAGGTTTGCTCATTTTGCTGGCTATGATATCAGGTGGTCCGACGTGGCATTAGTATGGCCTTCTGGAACTGCTGTGTTATTATCAGTCTCTCACAATAAAACCATGCCAGAATTAGTTACCCAACAGGGGAAAAAACAGGAAAAAAAAACATCAGATGCATCGAGAAAGACGATAAAAGCTTCAGCGATGAGACTTGTAACTATCTACACAGCCGATGAAATAAGTTGGAAGTGATTGCTTGTGTAATGATTGTCTTATTTTATCTAGGTTTGTCCTAAGAATATGAAAAGAAGCTACAAAACAGTCAAGCATTGCTGTATTTTTAATGGCATTTAAGCCGTAGGCTTATGTGAACTACATAAACAGGCTATCATTTGGATCAAACGCTCGACCCATGCAAAAATATTCTTTCTGTTTATGCGGAACAAATAAAAAAGTTAGGAAAAATAGAGAATTAGAAAAGAAAAGGTTTTGTATTTTCATTTAATCATTAAAATCTCTCACAAACAGAAACATATAAATAAATAAAAAACTCTAAAATATCCAATTATTAGGCTTAACTCATCAATTAAAAATATTTAATATAAACAATTCCAATAAATAAAATAAAATAATAAAACAAATTCAAATGAGCTCAATCTTCTAACTAAAGAGTAACAAGCTGTGTCATCTTACATGATCTCCGTTCATAGTGTACTCTACTGTGTGAGTATGGTCTCCTTATCACTTGTATTATATATATATATATATATATATATATATATATATATATATATATATATATATATATATATATATAATGTAATAAAAATTACATTTGTGTGTATAAAGAAAAACTTCAAATATAAACCAAAAAGTTGATGCACGTGTTTAGTAAAATTGATTGAATTTAAATTTTATTTATTTTATTGCAAAATATCCTAAAAATAATTTTATTTATTTTAGTTAAACAAATTTAAATTAAAATACACACATAAATAAGAGCTCATAAAAATAACTCAGAAGCCTTAGCTTACCGAGCCAACTTTTGGCTAAAAAACACCAGGCTAGGCATGCATCGCAATGGTACGAATACATTTTCAAGTATTAAGATTTTGTTAATTAAAAAAAGAAAAAATATTGTTTATATTTAATAAAATAAATATAAAAAATTATGAACCAATAATCTAAGAAAGAGCTTATTCTAATTATAAAATAAAATAGAAAGATAATCTTTCCCTTAAAAGCAAAAGGGTGTAAATATTTAACCCCAACATTTTTTTAATTTATATATTTTAATTTATTTTATCTTAGTTCTTATTCTTACCAACAACAAATGGCTTATATTTTTTTATAAATAAATTATGCAAATACAATTTATTTCTATCAAATATAAAAGAAACAAAAATTAAAGATAAATTACTATAATTTCTTTGAAACATTATAAGAATACCAAAAAACAAAAAATATATATTTACGAAATCTGAACTAAACTATTTTAAAAAATAAAAAAATGTATTAATTAAAATTCAAATAAAAAATAATGCGAAGAATAAAAGTACATAAAAAAAGATATTAATACAAAAAAGAAAACAAGAGAAAATTAAAAGAAGAAGAGTAAATCATACAAGATCTTGCAAGCTACCAAAAAGCCCGCCTGAGCTATTTTTTTTAGTTGTTCGTTCCTTTATTATTTTTTATTTTATATTAAATTATGATAGTTTTTTTTTTAGTATTATCGTATTTTTTAAAAATAATTAAAAAAAGTTTTGTCTTAAATTAATTATATATATTGATTGTTTTGATGTACCGATATAAAAAATAAATTAAAAAAATAATATTTTAATTTATTTATAAATAAAAATATTTTAAAAAATAACAAAAACAACGCTACAAAATATTATCAACAAGTCTTTTGTCATGACAGATCATTTATTGTCATCTAAATTATTGTCTAGTTACCCCTCTCTCTCTCTCTCTCTCTCTCTCTCTATATATATATATATATATATATATATATATATATATAAGTTTTAGAATTCTAGAAATTTATCCAAATATTTGGCAAAAAAATTGTCAGAAGGTGCTTTTTCGAACACTAAACCCCAAAAAAACCCTGCATTGTTTCCCCTTTTATCAAACCTGGTCCCTGAAGTTTTTGTTTTAGCATGCAACAAGATTAATTTGTTTTTGCAAAATTAAGCATGACCAAATGTTAGTAAGAGTTTAAAAGAAAAATAATAAAAATAAAAATGTTCACAGTGCATCTGCTCGCAATCCACATAGCAATCCTAAACCCTTGGAGGTTTTTTTGTTTTTCAGAATGGGTTAAGTGATAAGTAGTTAAATATAAGTTTTGAAATATTAAAAGATTAGTCTAGAATCAAAAGAATAATCAGGCACGCCATTTCATAAAAAGCTATTAATGTGCGATTTTTTAAAAATATATATAAATAAAATTGCTCTTTGTCCGAAGATAGAGTCTTTCAAATACGCTTCGTTCATGTTCTCCATGGTATTAGAGTCTATTTAAAAAAAACAAAAAAAAAACATTATTTTGCTTCAATAAATCCCTCATGTTTTACCACGCTTGAATATTTAGTCTTGTGATAGCTAGCTTGGGTTTGATCTGTTAATTTCCCCACTAACTTGCTTGACTGTCTTAATTTCCATAAATGGTAATATAATAGAAGAAGAGTACTCAAGTTTTCTATGTGTGGAAGGGTAACAAGTCATCAATGACGAATTCAGTCGTATAAATTAATAATGGAAAAAAGTCATTAATGAAGAATTCAGTACTCTTAGGTCGACAGAAGCTTTGACTTTTCTTAATTTGTATAATTAATTGGCACGTGACAAGTCATCAATGATGAAATCAGTATCAGCTTCAAAGAGTTGAGGTTATGCATAAGACTACGTACATTAATTTGTAAGGGCACGTGGAGAAGAAAAGGATCATAAATATTTGGCTTATTAACTTATTTCGTGCTCCTTATTAAATTCTTAGATTTATTAAGAATGTGTTTTTAGATATTATTTTAATAGATTCCATTTAATTTTTGTGTTGGTCTTGAACAATCATTATTTTTAGGCAACCCATTATAATTATTTTTTTTTATTTGGTTGCTTTTATATAATACTACTATCATATAATTAAATAAAAAATAAATTTATTAAATTCAATTGGACCTATGACTTATGATCTGTGTTAAAAATTTGACAAGTTAATCAATACTGATTTGATATATTATCATTTTAATATTAAAAAAATAAGGATGTTATCTTAAATTCAAGGATTTTTCGTTGTTTTCTATATATACGTCAAGACCTATTTAATTGAATGCAGAAATAACTTTGATTTGTATTTTCTAAACATAGAAGAGTAAGAGTATAAGAAGTACTCGAGAGTTGTTATGGCAAGTGGATAGCTCTTTTCTTCAAGGTTGTCAATTCCGTTCCATTGGAATGGCCGAAATATTCCATACCAATTCAAAAAACGGAACAAAACGGAACAAATTTCATCTCATTTTAAATCTCGGTCCGTTCCGGATTTTTCGGCTAAATTCCGCCCGAAACGTTCCGGTTCCATTCCACATGTTCCGTTCCGTTCTTGAAAAGCCATTGAATCAAATTGAACCTTATTCAATTTAATTAATTAAATCACTCAATTATAAAAAGCTCTTTTTTATTACTATTTTCTATAACAATGATATTAATAATAACATTGAAAATTATTATTACTACTTTCATTAACAATGATATTAATTTTTTAAAATTAGATTTATCACTAATATATATGGTTTATATCCATGTTGTTTTTTTCATGTTTATATTTTGTAGGAATTTGAGCAAAACAAGGGATGCTTTAGATTTCATTAGCCTTAATAACATTGACCTAACTTTATATTTAAAATATTTGTGTTAAAACATTTTACTTTCATAATATTTTGATATTTTGTTTAAGTTGAATTATTTTAAGTTAAAGATCTATTTAATCTTGACTATTTAGAAATATTTTAAATTTTAAAATTATATTTGTTTGGCATTGTGTTTGTATTACATAATTTATAATTAATTTATCTTGAATTTGAATTATGTTTGTTGAATATATATATATATATATATATATATATATATATGAACAGTACAACCCCGAAACGATATGCCGAAACACTCCGAAACTGAAACATTCCGTTCCAATTGAAAAAATGAAATACTTACCGAAACGGAATTGACAACCTTGCTTTTCTTTAGTTAGAGATAATATATAATCTCTTTTGACATAGTCAGTGGATGATTATAAATTTTTACGTAGTTTTTTTTTTATTTCAAAAAAACAAATAGTTATTAGCAATACAATTAAAACATTTGAGGTGATGGAACAATGAACCTTTTGAAGCAATCCCTTGCTAGGGAAGATGACGCTGTTATCAAGACTTGGACGAAGTTTCTTGAAAAGTCTGGCCTTTTGAAGCAACCCTTTATTACTGGGCAAGAGAACTCTATGAAATAGCAACTCCTTTTCAAACAAACAAAAAAATGTTTCTACGTCTTTTTGGAATTTTTTTGATTAGGATTTTGTCAATTTATTTTTTTATCTTTTTAGTTTTGGACATTATACAATTTAGTCCAACATTTTATTATATTCACATTTTGATCCTTAAACTTGAGAATTTAGAAAAAATCATTAAAAAAAAACAAGAAAGAGAAAGAGGTTAGTTGTTTAATGTGGTTGACAAAAATTACTAAACCCGGTGTAAAAGTATTTATCTTGATGAGAGGTGTGTTGTTAAAGTGTTTCTGGGCTTCAATATCATCTTAAAAAAACAAATCAAGATTGAGAAATATATTTTTTATTTTTAGTTTAATTTTGTTTTTTTGAACCAATTAAGATATTTTTTGAGCTGAGAAATTAGTTTTTTAATATTATAAGAGTGTTTTTTAAATGTTTTTAGATAAAAATAAATTAAAAATTAAACAACCTCATTTCCTAGTCATGATCAAAATTCAAACTTGTAGACAAGGCATCATTTAATTTCTAATATGAAAAAACGATTCAAGCCCTAGGCATATGAGCTTGGGTTGGCAAACCCACTCGCCTAGTTTTATTTTTAAAAGTCTAGTTCCAGCGTTTCGTCTTATTTTTAAAGGCCTAATTCCATGCGTTTCACAATATAATAGTTTTCAACAATATTTAATTTCTAAATAATTAAATAATTCAAAATATAGTATATATAATTTCTTTTAATTTCTTAGATTTATTAAGAATGTTTTTTAGATATTATCTTATTAGATTCCAATAGATTTTTGCGTTGTTCTAGAACAATCATTATATTTTAACAATCTATTATAATCATTTTTTCTAGTTGCTTTACTATTATAATTGATTTTTATTATTATATAATTAAATTATTTTTTAAAAAAAATATTAAAATCAATTAATGCCCTAATCGAGAGTTTGATGATTGATTTATCACTATTCTAATATTGAAAAAAAAGCAAGAATGTTATCTTAAATTATTTTTGTTAAGTCAAGCCATGTTTTTATTAATCTTTCAAGGTTTTTTTAAATCGAATTACATCAAGTCAATCTCAATATGATTTAATTTAAACCCGAGTTAAGTAAAGATTCAGGTCAAAAGATTTCAAGGTTGAATAATTAAATCCTGTTTAATTTTATTAACATTAAAATCTCTTTTTAATATTTATTAACACATATAATCATAAATTTATTTTATCAAATATATTTATCAGCTTGTGAGTTAAGGATTAAAATTTTTATTTAATTAGCATTAAAACCTCTTTTCCAAATTAGGTCCAAGTTGGATACTAAAACGTTTGATTTCATAATTATTATTTTCTTTAAAATATAAGGAATATTCTCATATCACCTTGCTTATATATTTATCAAAACTTTTTGTTTTTACAAGTTAACAATATTAAGGGTGCATGTCCTACATCAGTTGGTTATATTAAAAAAGATTAATAAATTTTCTTATATATATCAACACTAAAAATTAAACTCGAAAAATCAAAAAATAAGACATGCTTCCATAACGGTGAGTTTAATTATTGGGGTTCTTGATTTGTCAATATTGTGCAAGAATCCTAGCTAGCAAATATTATAGAAATTAAGTTGAACAGTGAAGGTTTGGTGCAGCCATGATTTTTCGTCGGCTGCGATGACCATGAATGCTACAACTAGTCTAAAGTAAACTATTGGGATTTTTAAAATCAATATTTCCACCGTGATTTTTTTTTTTCAAAAGGTTAAATCAAGACCTTCTCGTAAGTCAGAGATATTATAATCTATCATGATAGAAATATCTAGAACATTGATTTTAATTTTAATAATATATTAAAATTTCTTTTCACTTAGTCAGTGGATATATATATATATATATATATATATATATATATATATATATAAGGAAATTGAAACCATTAATTTTAAATTTTAAAATGAATAACTTAAATTCATCTAATATGATGTGATATGTCATCTAATCCCACTATCTTATTCCAATAAAAATTCTAAACATAAATCCTTTCAGATCAGCAGGAAACCATTTCCTTACTCAATGAAAAATCCTTCTTCTACCTCAACAATATTACACAATATATTCCTTAAACTGAGTTTTTAAACACTTATTTTAGTAATGAAGAATTCTTTTTTCAGCAAAGTCTTTCTTAGTGTAAATATTAAATAATCTTTTGAATTTCAAGTACTCTAATTTGAGAGTGTCTTCTTCTATATATATATATATATATATATATATATATATATATATATATATATATATATATATTTGCAAAGGATATACATATCCTCATGAATATCCTGCAATTATATATAACTTGAGAATAATTTCTTAATCCGGTAATATATGGAATACTTAAACAAGATCTTTTAAAGTTTTACTATGCATGGTGTATCTTGCTTTTGCTGGCAGACTGCCATAGCATTAACAAACACTTTTTTTAACCTTTTTTTGTGCGTGAAATAAAACTCATCAAGTATAGTTTACTTATTTAAAAAAAAAATAGTACATCTTCTTGTAAGCTTCATTGCTCACTACACTGAGCTTTATTTCTATATCTAAGATTTCTTTTGGCAAATCGGAGTTTATTTTTGTTTGAGACAAATAAAAAACTAATTTTGACAATCCTTTCACTTTGTCAGCCGAGAGGAAAAGCTTATTAAATAGTGTGTACAAAATGAATGGAAGCCTGGTAATTATAAAGTTTTCTTCCTTTGTACCGGTGTAAACCAATCGTTCAATAACATAAACAGATGGACGTTGAAATTAATTTTCTTGCTATCGTGATTAATTAGGGGTTGCTGTCATGCTTTCCTTCTATTCTAAATTATAATACTAATTGTTGAAAACAATGATTGTTGATTCTCTTCTACATTGATTTCTTGAAATTAGGCTCAAAGAATTATGTTTTGCTAATTTTCCTTTATTTTCCAAGATTTATTAATTTTCATTTTGGATTTTAAGTTATTTTCCTTAATGTTTGAGGCTTCTAATTCCAGTATCTCGTAAAGGTCAGTTTTCTAGCTTATTTAAAAACATTGTAAACCTTATAGATGTGAAGCTAGCTAGCACTAGCATCAATTAATGCTACCTACTAGCACCAATTGGTGTTGTCTAAGTCAACAAAGTGAGTATCAATTCGGTATCACTTGCAGCACCAATTGGTGCTCTTGTCTTTTGCAAGACAAAGGCAAGGAAGCTTGCCTATAAATAGGCAGTGCATCCTTGCCTTATGCACATCACAAGTGAGAGGAGGAGAGTGAGAGAAGGAAACTAATCCCATAAAACTGTGAGGTATTTGTGAGATAGTAAGTGAGGTGTTTTCTTTTAATAATAATAAAGAGACTTCAGTTGTTCTCTTATTAGTAGAGAGAAGTTGTAATTTCCATATTACTTGGTAAAATTATTCTATATTTGCTCGTGAACGTAGCCAAATTAGGTGAACCCCGTAAATTCTTGTGTGTCTCATTTCTCATTTGTCGCACCCGACATTGCGGCGGCCCTAAAATAATTCTCTTGAATTATGGAAAAAGAACAGATATCTGGCATCTTATTCTTTTAGGGAAAATGTCTTGTTTATGGAGTCGCCACCTAGTATTATGGTCACTAGGAATCCTAACTGGTTCAGAGATTTTATGGTTCGGGACTGGTTACGTAAAAGGGAAGATATTATCACCCTTTAAACGTTCTGCCTGAGGCAGACTGCATTGCTGATTTTGTCTTAAATTGCTAAACATTTATTCGCTTATGCTTTGATGATTTGTTTATAATATTCCTGACTCTAGCGCCAGTGAATATTCGATCGCGAATAATTCCAACTGTGGCGTTGGTAAAAATTCCACCCCGAATAATTCCAACTCTAGCGTTGGTAAAAATTCCACCACAAATAATTCCAACTCTGGCGTTGGTAAAAATTCTTAGCTACCAAAAAATCAGTATATTTTCTTTTCTTTTCCTTTTTTTATTCCTGATCTTGATATCAGTGAATAAATTGACAAAAATATATTTTTTCTAAGACATGCAAAATTTTTATTTCTACACTTTCAATTTTTTATTTTTTTATTTTTTTTATTTTTTTGTTTTGGGGGCTGGGCCCAGCTCAACCTACATGGGCTGGGCTAGACCCAGCCGGCTCGGCCCGGCCACTGGCCCAAGCTAGTGGCCCGGCTGGGCAAAAGAAGAAGAAGCACGCGTGAATTACTCACGTATGCTGGCAACAGTGCTAGTGTAAGGAAAGTTGAGGGAAAAAGAGTGCTACTGACCTGCACCTTGAAGACCGAAGATGAAAACTCTGGTGACGACCTGGCCGAACAACGTCCTCTGTGCTACTGACCTGCACCTTGAAGACCGAAGATGGAAACTCTGGTGACGATCTGGCCGAGCAACGTCCTCTCCCTTCTTCCGCTTTATCTCTTGCTTTCTTCTGCTCTCAGGATTCTCTCCCTCTCTCTCTGTGTATCTGTTTTTTTCTTTGTTCTTCGTCCGTGGGTTTTATTTTTCCTCTGTTTTTCTGTGTTAGTTCCCAGTCTTTATTTTTTCTTCATCCCCCTGTGTGCTTCCTCTGTTTTCCCTGCTTTTTTTCGGTTTCTTTTCCCCTCTCTCTATGTATTATTGCTTTGGATTTGTGCTCTGCTTTTTCTCTCTTCTTTGCTCTGATTTTCTTCTCTGGTTTTTTGTCTGGGTTTAGCTGAAGTTTTTTTTTCTCGGTTTCTCTTCCAAAATCCCACTGTTTTCCCCCTTTTCACTCCCCAGTTTTTCTTCCTTTTTTCTTTTTTGGTGAGCATCCCTTCTCCTACTTTTATAGTTGGAGAATGGCATGCGTTTTTCTTAGCAATGAAGACCCCAGGACCGTTATTGCAGGAGTAGTGATGGCAGGGGCGTCCGTTTCTCTGGCTTGGCGAGCGGAAGAAGACGAGCGGTTCTTTTTTTAAAACGACGCCGTTTGACTGTTAAAAGGCCATTTATGTTTTAGTCCCTAAGGTTTAGAAATTGTCGTAAGAAAGACCCCTGGATAAACTGTATATTGACCCCTGTATTTTCGCGCCATTTTCAATGTCATCCTTGGATTTTAATTTTGCAATTTTGTCCCCAAACTTCAATTAAGTCCTTGAATAAGTTAATTCCAAGCTCAATTAGGTCTAAAACCTGTCAACTCTAATTAACCCTTGATTTGATTAATTAGATTAATTCCAAAGTTTAATTAAACCCCAAAACTTCCAATTATATTGCCTTTAACCTAAAATTTAATTCATTCTTCATTTATTTCATTTTACTTGTTTTTTTCATCATTATCATCATTTTTTTTATCCTTTTCAGTAAATAAAATAATAATAATAATTAAAATAAAATGGTCAAAAATTGGGTTATGACATCATTTTATCTTATCCTTTGCCTTTTATCTTGTCGGGTTTCCATGCCAGTATCCTAATAGTGGTATCAGAGCCTTCTGGTTGGTGTTGTTAATACATAAAAGTTATTCGTGTATACGGTTACTATTCATATCTACAACACTATTCATCCATATGGTACTATTCACAAACGTTACTATTGGCGTATATAGAAAGTCAATGCGGTGATTAAATACAGTTTAGGAAGTTCTGTTTAAGGAGATTGAGTTTTAAGCGGGATCGTTTGTGACCCCTCCAATCTTCCCTAGGAACTTACTTAGTGAAGTATTATTCACATGATACTATTTCTGTATACGTTACAGATCTGTGAAATAGTGATAGCTGAATAGATTACGGTGAATAAAATGGTAGCAAAGTATGAGATAGAGAGGTTCAATGGGAGCAATTTCTCACTCTGGAAAATGAGAATCAAGACAATCTTAAGGAAAAGACAATTGCTTGGCAGTAATTGGGAATTGGCCCGCGGAGATCACTGATAATGCAAAATGGAATGAGATGGATGACAATGTCATTGCTAACATACATTTAGCATTAGCCGATGAAGTATTATCAAGTGTGGCGGAGAAAAAAATAGCTAAGGAGATATGTGAGACTCTAACAAAGCTATATGAGTCCAAGTCTTTACACAATAAGATTTTCTTAAAGCGAAGACTTTATACCCTTCGAATAGCAGATACTACAACGGTGACTGACCACATCAACATAATAAGAACTTTATTTTCACAACTCACTACGTTGGGTCAACAAATAGAGGAAAGTGAACGTGCAGAGCTTCTACTTCAAAGTCTTCCAGACTCGTATGATTAACTCATTATCAACTTGACCAATAATATCCTCACAGACTATTTAGTCTTTGATGATGTTGCAGCCGCCATCTTGGAAGAAGAAAATAGGCGCAAAAATAAAAGAGACAGAAATAGTTCAAACCAAGCAGAGGCATTGTTGGTGTTAAGAGGGAGATCAACGGAGCATGGCTCTAGTGGGAGTTAAAGGCAGGGGAGGTCCAAATCAAGACGTAAGAAGACTATGAAATGCTACAATTGTGGTAGAAAAGGGCACTTCAAAAGGGATTGTTGGTTTAAAAAGGGTATAAAGAATACTGCAGAGTCATCAAAACCTCAAGGATGTGTTGCAAGCACCTCAGAAGATGGAGAGGTTTTATATAGTGAAGCAGCGACAATCTCTACAGATAGAGAAGAGCTTACTGAGGTCTGGCTAATAGATTCAGGAGCAAAATTATCATATGACTCCTAATCGAGATTGGTTCCATACATATGAACCCATATCTGAAGGCTCATTGTTCATGGGTGATAATCATGCTTTAGAGATTGTTAGCATTGGCACCATCGAATTGAAGATTTATGATGGCTTAATTCGTACTATTTTAGAAGTAAGACATGTGAAAGACTTGAAGAAGAATCTTTTGTCTGCAGGACAATTTGATAATCTTGGCTATAAGATCCGAACAGACAATGGAATAATAAAAATTATCAAAGCAGCATTGGTGGTTTTAAAGGCAAGAAAGACAATTGCAAACATGTTTGTATTAATAGGAGAAACACATAATGAGGCAGAAACGTCAATCGCATCAGCCAGTCCTGAAAAAGAGAAGAGGATGATGTGGCATAAAAAACTAGGCCACATGTCAGAGAAAGGTTTAAAGGTTCTATCTGATCAGAAGTTACTTCCTGAGCTTACAAAGGTTACTTTACTCTTTTGTGAGCACTGTGTTACAAGTAAATAACACAGGTTGAAGTTTGGCACATCAACAACTAAGAGCAATTGTATCTTAGATCTGATTTACTCTGATGTTTGGTAAGCACTAATTGTATCCTTGGGAGGAGCAAGATACTTTGTATCATTTATAGATGACTTCTCTAGGAGATGTTGGATGTATCCAATTAGAAGGAAGACAGATGTGCTCGCAGTCTTTAAAACCTTCAAAGCGCGGGTAGAATTTGAATCTGAAAAGAATATCAAGTGTTTGAAGACTGACAATGGAGGAGAATATACCAATGATGAATTTGATAACTTCTGTCAACATGAAGGTATCAAAAAGCAGCTCACAACGGCATACACTCTACAATAAAATGGAGTGGCAGAGTGGATGAACAGAACTCTATTAGAAAGAACAAGAGCAATGTTGAAGTCTGCAGGTCTAGGAAAGTTATTTTGGGTAGAAGCAGTCAATACCGCCTGTTATAAGATAAATCGATCTCCATCAACTGCAATTGAGCTGAAGACATCGATGGAGATGTGGACTGGAAAGCCAGCTGATTATTCTTAATTACATATATTTGGAAGTCATGTGTACGTGATGTACAATACTCAAGAAGTCAACAAGCTGGATTCAAAATCCAGAAAATATGTATTCTTGGGATATGTTGATAGAGTGAAGGGGTATCGTTTGTGAGATCCCACTGCCCACAAGGTAGTCATCAACAGAGATGTCATATTTGCAGAAGATAAAATGCAAATGGAAGAAAATAATAGCATTTTAAAGAAGACTACAGAAGTCCAGAGGAAAATACTCAGAATCGTACTTCTTCTAAAGCTGCACCAGAGCATGAAGAACAAGAACAAAAGTTTGAAACTCCTGAAGTTCGACGGTCAACTCGTGAAAGAAGACCACCGGCTTGGCACTCAGAATATGTTACTAAGAGCAATATTGCATATTGTCTTCTAACAGAGGATGGAGAGCCATCAATTTTCCATGAGGCTATCAAAAGCATAGATGTATCTATGTGGATGACAACAATGCAAGAGGAGATTGAAGCTCTGCACAAGAATAACACTCGGGATCTTGTTCCACTACCACAAAGAAGAAAGGCCATTGGCAACAAATGGGTTTACAAGATAAAGCGTGATGCCAATGATCAAGTGGAGCGGTATCGTGCAAGATTATTGGTGAAAGGATATGTTCAGAAAGAAGGAATAGACTTCAATGTGATATTTTCTCTAGTGGTACGACTTACTACAATCAGAGTAGTTTTGACAATGTGTGCTATATTTGATCTTCACCTAGAGTAGTTAGAGGTGAAAACTGCATTTCTTTATGGAGAACTTGAAAAAGAAATTTATATGCTCCAACTAGAGGGTTTTGCTGAAACAGGCAAGGATAACTTGGTTTACAGGTTGAACAAATCTCTATACGGTCTCAAGCAAGCGCCAAGGTGTTGGTATAAGAGATTTGATTCCTTCATAATTAGCCTTGGGTACAACAGACTCAGCTCAGACCATTGTACATATTATAAGAGGTTTGAAGAATATGATGTTTTCATCATTCTGTTGTTGTACGTGGATAACATGTTGGTAATAGGCCCCAACAAAGATCGAGTCCAAGAATTGAAGGCACAATTGGCTAGGGAGTTTGATATGAAGGACTTGGGACCAGCAAACAAGATTTTAGGGATGTCAATTCACCGAGACAAAAGTAAGAGGAAGATTTGGCTTTCTTAGAAGAATTATTTGAAAAACATCTTGCGACGCTTCAACATGCAAGATTGTAAGCCATTTTTCACCCCACTTCCTATTAACTTCAAATTATCCTCAAGTATGTCTCCTAGCAATCAAGCAGAGAGGATGGAGATGTCTCGAGTACCGTATGCATCAGTAGTGGGAAGTTTAATGTTTGCCATGATATGTACAAGACCAGACATTGCACAAGCAGTGGGAGCAACTAGTCGATACATGGCAAATCCTGGTAGAGAGCATTGGAATAATATTAAGAGGATCTTGAGATACATCAAAGGTACCTCAGATGCCGTATTATGTTATGGAGGATCAGAATTTACTGTCAGAGGTTATGTTGATTCAGATTTTGCTGATGACCTTGAGAAAAGAAAATCCACTACAGGCTATGTGTTCATAATTGCAGGAGGAGCTGTGAGCTGGGTCTCTAAACTTCAGACTGTTGTAGCTTTATCCACAACAGAAGCTGAGTACATGGCAGTTACACAAGCTTGTAAAGAACCAATATGGATGAAGAAACTTATGGAGGAGCTCGGGCACAAACAAAAGAAGATTCTTTTGTATTGTGATAGTCAAAGTGCCTTGCATATTGCAAGGAATCCAGCGTTTCATTCAAGAACAAAACACATAGATGTTCAGTATCACTTTGTTCGCGAAGTAGTGGAAGATGAAAGTGTGGATTTTCAGAAGGCTCACATAAAAGAAAACCCAGCAGATGCTTTGACTAAACCAGTCAACACTGATAGGTACATATGGTGTAGATCCTCTTATGGCCTAACAGAAATGTAAGCAGCATGAAAATGACAAGTATAGAAAGGATAGAAGAATCATAAATGATCAAGTGTGAAGACTTGATTAAATCATCAAAGTCTTCAAGTGGAAGAATGTGAAGCTAGCTGGCATTAGCATCAATTAATGCTACCCACTAGCACCAATTGATGCTGCCTAAGTCAACAAAGTGAGCACCAATTCGGTGCCACTTGCAGCACCAATTGGTTCTCTTGTCTTTTGCAAGACAAAGGCAAGGAAGCTTACCTATAAATAGGCAGTGCATCCTTGCCTTATGCATATCACAAGTGAGAGAAGAGGAGAGTGAGAGAGGGAAACTAATCCCACAAAATTATGAGGTATTTGTGAGATAGTAAATGAGGTGTTTTCTCCTAATAATAGAGAGATTTCAGTTGTTCTCCTATTAGTAGAGAGAGGTTGTAATTCCCACATTACTTAGTAAAATCCTTCTATATTTGCCCGTGGACGTAGCCAAATTGGATGAACCACGTAAATTCTTGTGTGTCTCATTTCTCATTTTATCTTATCCTTTGCCTTTTATTTTGTCGGGTTTGCATGCCAGTATCCTAACAATAAAAAGATTTTAGGTTCTTTGTATTTTAACCTTAGCTACTTCTACCTTCTTCTTTTTTTTGTCTTTTTGGGCTTGCTATTTGTCTTGTGTTTTGCTCGTGCTATGAATGATGCATCTCCTACATTAGTTTATTATATTTAACAACAACAATAATAAATTTTCTTAGATATCATGAATTCTAGAATTTAAAATCAAAAAATCAAAAAATAAAATATACTTCCTTAACTGTGAGTTTAATTATTGGGGTTTTTTTATTCTCCAATATTGTGCAAGAATTACCCTAGCCAGCAAATATTATAGAAATTAAGCTGAACAGTGAAGGTTAGGTACAGCCATGATTTTTCGGTGGCTGCGATGGCCATGGACAAATAAAGCAAGCACCTACATTTCCATTTTGCAGGCTTTGAATGCTAGATTGCTGGTTGGACCATCTCATCTTCTTTCCCACGTGTATCAAGTCAAAAGATATTTTTAATTAAGATCATGTTTAGTCTATTCTTGTATTATTTAGTCTATGCACAATATTAAGGTTCAGGTTTATTGTTTATTATAGTAAAGGGCAGTTTGTTTCCATAAATACGTCAAGACCTTCTTAATTTAATGCAGAAATAACTTTGATTTGTTTTTTCTAAACGTAGAAGAGGAGGAGTAGAAGAAGTTCTCGAGAATTGTTATGGTAAGATCGCCCTTTTCTTTAGTTAGATATATATATATATATATATATATATATATATATATATATATATATATATATATATATATATATATATAATCAATCGATCTTGATAGAATATCTAGGACATTGATTTGATTTTTAATGATTAAAATCTCTTTCCACACAATCAGTGGATTGTTATTGTTTTTTTTTACGTAGTTTTTTTTTTCAAAAAAAAGAAAACGGAGAAAATAGATAGTTATTAGCAATACAATTAAAACATTTGAGGTGGTGGAACAATGAACCACCTGCTATGTTGTTTCACTTTCATGGCTGACATTAATTAGCTTTTCCAAATAAGACTCTATTGTGATAGAAGTGGCCCTACTCATCAATTATTGAAGGAATTAATCAGACCTAAGAAGTAAAAAAGATTCTGTATTGGGTGATTATAAGATCAAACTACCATGCGCGATTCAATAAAAATTCTAAATACAAATTCTTGTAGACTAAGAAATCTTTTTTTAATTTAATTAGGAATCCTTCTACAATTCAATTCAATGTACCAAACAAAATGACATTGAGTTTATTTTCCAGGAATAAGACTCGAGTTTAGATGCACAAATTAGCATACTTCCTCGACCTAGTAAAAGCTGCTCAGCGCACGTCCAACAACCCGCAGATTAAAATGCTATTTCTTCTCCTCACATGAATTTATAAATCACTTTCAGATTTGGACTTCGTATGCGTGGCGGCCACGTCAATTGGCTCATTTCAGGTGAAAATCAGGAAATGCACATCTCCAAATGAAAACCATTGAAATTTGAACGTTTTGAGAATCTACCTTGTCTTACTGGTTTCGATTTTCCAGACACCTTAAAATATTAAGGGCATTGATCAAATTCACGACTTGTTCTTAATTGGGTGGCTCGCTTAATTGGCGTGGCAATTACTATTAAATTCGCACTTAACCGGCCTTCAAGACTTTTCACTATTACTCCACCAGGTGAGATCTGGTTTTATTTAAAAAAAAAACAAAATTGTTTTACTTTATTTTTAAATAAAACAGTTTTAAATTAATAAAGGTTAATCTAGATTGAATTCTACACAAGTTGTGGACCAACCTCTGGTCAAACAAGTTGCGTCGGTTTTGATCACCATGTTGTCTTGACTTGTGTCGTTTGTCATATTCATCATCTTCTTTTTCTTTAAAAAATTGATTTGTGTCGTTTATCTCTTCTTCACGCCTTTCATGCGTTGAGCAAGAATCACAACCACCTTATTTAACACTCTCCCTACTTTCGTAGCCACCACACAGAATATTTTGTTACAAGAAATTAAAGAAAATGGAACGTAATGGCAGAGATAACATCGAGGTAGAGAATGACTATGATTTGGAGGAGGATCATGGTCATGAAAAGGACAGGAAAGAGGAACAAGAAGAAGAGTTGTCAGTGGAAAGAATACTTGAGAACCAAGGAGTGCCATCATGGAGGAATCAGCTGACACTGAGGGCCTTTGTGGTGAGCTTCGTGTTGAGCATTCTGTTCACCGTCATAGTAATGAAGCTCAATCTTACAACTGGCATCGTACCTTCCCTCAACATCTCCGCTGGCCTTCTGGGCTTCTTTTTTATCAAGACCTGGACAAAGTTTCTTGAAAAGTCTGGCCTTTTGAAGCAACCCTTTACGAGGCAAGAGAACACTGTTATCCAAACTTGCGTGGTTGCCTCATCTGGCATTGCCGGTAGCGGTATACTTTCTGTACTTGTTGCTGCCATTAATTTTCATTTCATCTCTCAATTATTTTTAAAATCTTTTTTTTTTCCTTTTTTCTTTCTGTGTTGAGGAGATATCTAGGCTTCTTTGATTGAGATAATATTTCTATGCATTTGGTTTTGTTTCTGTTCTTAATTGTTGCAAAACTCAGGTAGTTGCTAAAATTCAGTGTCAGGTTTTCCTTCTTCTAATTGCTAGATTACAGGATGAGGATGAAAGAATTAAATTAGAACTGAAATTGCTTGAGTAAAACTGTGTTTACTCAGCCATATATATACACGTAAAGTCTGTTACAATAGAAACTCTTTATAAGAGTTGTAGTTACAAAAGGATTCATCTGCAGAGATAGGAACAATGCAGAGACAGGAACGAACAGAGAACTGGAAACAATGAAACACTGGGTAACAAATATCAGTGTTTATCCACAATCTTAGTATTGTGAACGTTATCCTTATCATTCCTTTGTAAACTGGCAGGGATATCTGTCACAGAAAGTTTATCCCGGAGGTAACAGAACCGATCAGCCGTGCGTCCCTTGGTAAAAATATCTGCAGGCTGTAGAGAGGTGGGAACGTGTTGAAGTAGTATATCTTTGTTGGCCACCTTTTCTCTAACAAAGTGGTAATCCACTTCAATGTGTTTTAATCGGGCATGGAAAATAGAATTGGAGGCAAGAGCTAAGGCAGTTATATTGTCACACCATACGACTGGAGCAAAAGCAAGAGAAACCTGCAACTCATGCAACAACATTCTCAGCCAATACACCTCAGCTGTCACTAGAGCCAAACACCTGTATTTAGCTTCAGTACTGGATTTTGACACTACAGGTTGTTTCTTAGCAGACCAAGATATGAGATTGGACCCAACAAAAACACCATAGCCACAGGTGGAGCGTCTGTCGTCAGGATCACCGGCCCAATCAGATTTACAATAGGCATTGATTGCAAAGGAACCCGGTCTGTAGAAGAGACCATAATCAAGTGTGTGTTTTAAGTATCGTAGCACACGTTTGGCTACTGTCCAATGACCAGAAGTAGGTGCTTGCATGTGTTGACAGAGTTGATTTACTGAGTATGCAATGTCAGGGCGTGTGAGAGTTACATACTGTAAAGCCCCCACTGTTTGCCTATATTCAGATGGGTCTGGAATACTTTCTCCATCAAACTTGGATAGCTTAGACCCGGAGACACAAGGTGCACGGTATGGGCGGATACCAGCGAGTTGCACACGGTCCAGAAGATCAATGATATACCTGGTTTGTCGAAGATGTAACCCTGATGAATTGCGTATGGCCTCAATTCCCAGAAAATATGTCAACTGGCCAAGATCCTTCATAGCAAACTCAAGTTGTAATTGAGATATAAGAGTGGTAATAAAATCCTGATCATTTGAGGTAACTAGAATGTCATCCACGTAAACTAAGAAGAATGCATGGACATTGCCACGATGACAGACAAATAGTGAGGGATCAACTTGTGAACTTTGAAAATCAAGAGCCAAAAGAGCAGTGGACAGTCGATTAAACCAGGCACGAGGAGCTTGTTTCAACCCATAAAGAGATTTATGAAGCTTACAAACAAATTCGGGGTGTGTAGGATCAATAAATCCTTTAGGTTATGTCATATAAACTTCCTCTTCTAACACACCATGAAGGAAGACATTAGAGACATCAAGTTGACGTATATCCCAGTTGAAAGACACGACGATGGTAAGAACCATTCGGATAATAGAAGGCTTGATGACTGGGCTAAATGTGTCAAGAAAATCAACCCCACTTCTCTGTAGATATCCCACAGCGACTAATCTGGCCTTGTGATGTTCAACACTGCCGTCAGGTCGCCGTTTGAGTTTAAAAACCCATTTACATGGAACCAAATTCTTACCAGGGGGACGAGAACATAGTGACCATGTGTCATTCTGTAACAAGGACTGAAATTCACTATCCATTGCCGCACGCCACTCAGGTATAGATGCTGCTTGAGCGTAGGAACTGGGCTCAACACAAACCAAACCTGCATGCAAAGCTTGAAGGGGGTGACGAGTGGAATATAAATGAAAATCAGGGAATCTACGAGGCTTATGATGACCAGTATGTGATCTAGTGATTATTTTTGTGGAAGGCTCATATGAGTAGACAGGGCACCATTTTGGAGGTTAAGGATGGCATTGTGGTGGTGGTGAGAAGAAGGAGTAAGAGCTGGTGCACTAGGTATGGGAATGGATTCAGAAGATTCGGGTTGGCCATTCTGCAGAGATGGAAGAGAGGAGCGAAGATGGTATTCATTTGAATTAACAGCTGAAGCAGTATGAATATCATGTAAGGTAAGGTCAGCAAGAGCCTGAGTAGGTGAGGAAGTTGCTGGGGGAGGAGAAAAATCAGAGGATGAGGAGAAAATATATGAAGGAGGAGTGAAGAATAGACCTGGAGACTTACCTGAGGAGGAGACGCAGTTGGCAGGACCTGTGATAATGGAGTGTGCAGGAAATTGCTCTTCGTCAAAAATCACATTTCGAGAGATATAGACACGTCTGGACGAAGGATCTAAACACCGAAATCCTTTGTGATTGGAGCTATAACCAATGAAAATACAAGGCATGCTACGATATGATAATTTATCATTTGTGTAAGGACGAAGACATGGAAAACATTGACATCCAAATGCTCGAAAATATGAGAAGTCTGGAGGAAGATGAAAAGGACGTTCATATGGTGAAACATAATCAAGAATTTTAGTAGGTAGTCGATTAATGATAAAGATAACGGTGAGAAAAGTATCAACCTAAAATTTCTTAGATAAGCCTGATTGAGCTAGAAGAGTAAGTCCCATATCCATAACATGACGATGTTTCCTCTCAGCGAGGCCATTTTGTTGAGAAGTGTGAGGACATGATAGTCGATGAAAAATTCCATTATCCCTTAAAAACTGTTTAAAAATGGTGGAACAGTATTCACCACCATTATCACTTTGAAATTGTCGAATTGTGAATTGAAATTGTTTCTCTACTAAAAGCTTGAATTTAACAAATGTAGAATAAACATCAGACTTATTTGAAATAGGAAACATCCAACAAAAACTAGAAAAATCATCAATAAAAATAACATAATAACAACAACCACTCAAGGAAGGTGTGAAAGTGGACCAAATATCAGAGTGAATTATTTCTAGAGGAGCAGTGGATTCTCTTGATGAATCAGAAAAGGGCAATTGTTTAGACTTGCCTAGTTGGCAAGTTGTACAAACTGATGTTTTATTGATGGAATCACTAACTGGAAGAGAAAATTTGGAAATAACACGATGAAGAATTTCTGGGGAAGGATGGCCCAGGCGACAGTGCTAGATGGAAGTAGGAGCCTTGATGCCAATAGTCATTGTGAGAGCATGATATGGTGAAGCAGATAGTTGATGAAGGTTGATTGGATACAATCCATTATCACTTGGTCCCGTCAGGAGCGTGTTCCCCGTCAGGATATCCTTAACAGAAAAATCAGAACCAGTGAGTTTAAAAAGAACATTATTATCCTGATAGAATTTATTAATAGAGAGGAGATGAGCTGATGCTTGAGGACAATAAGCAACATTATTTAAGGCAAGAGTAGTAGAAGAGAGGGTTTTAATAGAAGCATTGCCAATATGAGAAATGTGCAAACCTGTACCGTTACCTACGCCCACGGAAGCATCACCTTCATAAGGGTGAGAAGTTGCAAGATTAGCAATATCTGAGGTAACATGAATATTAGCACCACTGTCTGCATACCATTGATGTTGATTTAAATAAGTTGTATTGGCTTCTGCAACCATGGCAGCTAAGTCAGTGGGAGGATGACATCCTTGAAAAGAGTAATTCATGCGATTAAAGCAATCCAAGGCCTGATGTCCCTCTCGTTTGCAGATTTGGCATGGAGATCGGGAACGAGAGTTAGAAGGAGCTGATGAAGATGGGCGTGAGAGGTGAGGTAGGGGCTGCCGAAACTGAGAGGAAGCACTACCCGATCCTTTAGATGCCCTTGAGAAGCGAGATTTATTACTGCTGTGACAAGAACCTATTTTGGCTGCAGGTTTATGTGAGTAAAGAGTATAGGAACCTGCCTCATGGTGAAGAGACTGACTATGAAATTATTGCATAAGGTCATGGTTTAGTAGTTCAGCATGAAAATCTGAAAATGACATGGATTTCTCTTTGGAGAGGAGCATATACGTGGTGACAAATGAATGAAATGAAGAGTTGAGACCATTGAGAACATATAATATTAGATCAGAATCATCAATAGGTTTGTCAACGGCAGTGAGTTCTTCTGCAAGAGTTTTGACTTCATCCAAAAATTTCTGACAAGACAAGGAGCCTTGTTGCAAAGATTGCAACTTTCACTTGATAAGAGAAATTCAAGAAGTTGATGGTGCAACAAAACGTGCACCAAGGGCTTGCTAAGCAAGACGAGAAGTTTCAAGGCCATAAATGGTGGAAACCACCGAAGGAGATAATGAGGAGATAATCCATCCAAGTATTGTTTGATCTTTATACTGCCAAGCCATATAAGCAGAATTAGTAATACCTTGGACTTTATGTTCTTCGCTAGAAAATTGAGGAGGACAAAGATCAGAACCATCAACAATTCCCATGAGTCCATAACTCCGAAACAGAGGAAGCAATTGAGCACTCCATGCAAGGAAATTAGTTCCATCGAGTTTGATGGAAATAACTTGAGCTGGAAGATGAAATGCAACGGAAGGAGAAAAATCTGAAGCAGTAGCCATAGAATCGTTGGAAGCGTTAGCTATGAGACGCTCTGATACCATGAAAGAATTAAATTAGAACTGAAATTGCTTGACTAAAACTGTGTTTACTCAGCCATATATATACACGTAAAGTCTGTTACAACGGAAACTCTTTATAAGAGTTGTAGTTACAAAAGGATTCATCTGTAGAGATAGGAACAATGCAGAGACAGGAACGAACAAAGAACTGGAAACAATCAAACACTGGGTGACAAATATCAGTGTTTATCCACAATCTTAGTATTGTGAATGTTATCCTTATTAGAGGAAGCCGTTTTTTCTCCAGGGCCATTAGGCCAAATTCCAAGTATATATGATGAAGGAAAGTAATTGCAACATCTGGAGGACACGCTTAACCGACTTTCTGATGTATTGCTTGCAAATCAGGAGCCTCCAAACCAAGCCAACCAGCAACGTGAAGGACAAGAAGGGGGACGATTAATTGTCTCATCCAAGACAGCAAGACTTGAGTTTCCTAGATTCTCAGGAGATGATCCCACTGAGTGGTTTAATCATGTGAATCAATTTTTTGCATTTCAAAACACTCCAGAACTGCAGAAGGTTTCCTTGGCTTCTTATCATTTGGAAGGGGAAGCCAACCAGTGGTGGCAATGGGTTCGACGGTTGACTGAAGAAGAAGGAAGAGTTTTATCATGGGCAAACTTTGAAGACGAACTCTGGGTGCGTTTTGGTCCTTCAAAATGTGAGGATTTTGATGAGAGTCTTTCAAGAATCAGGCAAGGAGGTTCACTGCGAGATTATCAACGCGAATTCGAGCGCTTGGGCAACCGAGTACGCGGATGGACTCAAAAGGCTCTTGTAGGTACATTTATGGGTGGTTTAAAAACTGAGATTTCAGATGGAATACGCATGTTTAAACCACAGACATTGAAAGAGGCCATCAGTCTGCCCCGAATGAAGGATGATCAGCTTAACCGACAGAGGAGGTTCAGCAGACCAGCACCATCACCACCAATGAGATCTATCATTTCTCCTCCCAGTTTCAATCGAGTTGTCCCAACGATTCCTACTACTCCTATTCGGCGCATCACTTGGGAAGAAATGCAGAGACGACGAGCTCAGAATTTATGTTTCAATTGCAATGAAAGATTTACTGTAGGACATAAGTGTCGTGAGCCTCGCATCTTAATGTTAGAAGGGTACGATGACAGTAACACTCTGTTATGTGATAAGGAAGGTGACGACCAAGCATTTCAGGAGAATGTTGAAACAATAACCGAACCAGAAATTACACTACATGCATTGACAGGTTGGGCTGCACCTAACACCATGCGCATCACTGCAAGAATTGGATCGAGCGATGTCATCGCACTAATCAACAGTGGATCAACTTATAACTTTATTAGCGAAAGATTGGCCAATGCATTACGTATACCAGTGGTGCCTACAACATCCTTCACCGTGCGGGTTGCAAATGGTGAAAAATTGAAATGCCAGGGACGTTTTGAAGCAGTCAGAGTGGACCTGGAGGGCACCCATTTTTCATTAACTCTTTATTCTCTTCCACTTACAGGGCTGGATTTGGTGTTGGGCATCCAATGGTTAGAAATGCTAGGTTCTGTGGTCTGTAACTGGAAACAGTTAACCATGGAATTTCAGTGGAAGAACCAACTCAGGCTGTTACGTGGAATGGGTGATGAAGGCATACAACTTGCGTCTATCACTAAACTAACCAAAGCAATTCACCAGCACCATGCCATTTTTGCAATCTGTTTACAGATTAGTACTGTGAAGTCAAAAATACAGCCAACGCATCTGGATATGGAGGCCGTTTTGCATGAGTTTGCAAACATTCTTAAGGAACCAACAGGTCCACCACCTGCCAGGGGGGTTGATCACTGCATTTCTCTCAAAGACGGCACAAAACCTATTAATGTTCGGCCATATCGTTATGCATATTATCAAAAGGAAGAGATTGAGAAGCAAGTTCATGAAATGCTAAATTCCGGCCTTATCAGACCCAGTACCAGCCCTTTTTCATCACCGGTATTGTTGGTGAAGAAAAAAGATGGAACATGGCGTATTTGCACAGATTATAGGGCTCTCAATGCTGCAACCGTGAAGGACCGCTTCCCTATTCCTACAGTTGATGATATGTTAGACGAGCTCTATGGTGCTTCATATTTCACCAAGCTTGATCTTCGAGCTGGATATCATCAGGTACGGGTTAATCCTATGGATATACCAAAAACTGTTTTCCGCACTCACAACGGACACTATGAATATTTGGTTATGCCTTTTAGGTTGTGTAATGCTCCCTCGACATTTCAAGCTATCATGAATTCAATATTTTAACCTCATCTTCGAAAATTTATATTGGTTTTCTTTGATGATATATTAGTCTATAGTCCTACGTGGGACATGCATTTGATGCATGTACGACAGACTTTTGACATATTACAGCAACATCAATTTTTTGTCAAGGCTAATAAGAGTGTTTTTGGTCAACAAGAGCTGGAGTACTTAGGGCACATAATCACCAATCATGGCGTGAAGGTAGATGAAAATAAAATTGCAGCAATGGTAGCATGGCCACGACCTACTAATATTTCAGAGCTTCGTGGTTTTTTAGGGTTAACAGGGAGTTTGTTAAAAATGATAGCATTGTGGCGCGGGCTCTCAACAATCTCCTTAAAAAGGGCCAATTTGGGTGGCATGAGGAAGCTGAAACTGCCTTCCTCGCGCTCAAACAAGCCATGACAACGACACCAATGTTAGCAATGCCTAATTTCAAGGATGTCTTCACTGTAGAGACCGATGCCTCAGGTGATGGTATTGGCGCCATCTTATCCCAGCAAGGCAAACCAATTGTATTTATGAGTAAGGCACTCGGAGTAGCAAAGAAATCTTGGTCTACTTATGCTAAAGAGATGCTGGCTATTCTTGAAGCTATAAGATTGTGGCGACCATACCTATTAGGCCGAAAGTTCTATATTCAGACGGATCAACGCAGTCTAAATTTTTTTCTTGAGCAACGGATCATCACACCAGAGCAACAAGAATGGGTCGTCAAACTCTTAGGCTATGACTATGAGATCAAATACCGGCCTGGTCGAGAAAATGCTGCAGTTGATGCTCTCTCTCGTAAACAGGGAAGTCTTATTCTTCATCATCTTGTGGTTTCTCAGGTTACTTTATGGGAGGACATTACACTTGATTTCATCGAGCGTTTACGCTCTTCTCAGGGCAAGGATACAATCCTGGTTGTCGTCGATAGACTCAGCAAATCAACTCATTTCCTGCCATTAAAACATCATTTTACAGCTAAGAGTGTTGCAGAGAAATTTATGGAAGGCATTATTAAGCTTCATGGCATGCCAAGGTCTATAGTCAGCAATCGGGATCCAGTTTTTGTTAGTCATTTCTGGCAGGAATTCTTTAAGATGTCAGGAACAAAGTTGCAGCTCAGCTCCGCGTATCATCCACAAACGGATGGCCAAACCGAGGTTGTCAAATGATGTGTTGAACAATATTTGCGATGTTTTGTTCATCAGTGGCCAAAGAAGTGGAGTCTCTACTTACCATGGGCAGAATATTGGTATAATACAACATTCCACATCTCAACCGGAATGACTCCTTTTCAGGCATTATATGGCTGGCTTCCACCAACTATTCCATCATACCATGATAGTCTATCACCGGTGCATCAAGTGGATCAGCAGTTGCAGGAGCGAGATGAGTTACTTCAACAGCTCAAAATCAACTTGGCATGCTCGATTAATAGGATGAAACAACTCGCAGACAAAAAAAGAAGAGATGTCTCATTTGATGTGGGTGATTTAGTCCTTCTGAAACTCCATCCATATCGACAGCATACGGTTTTTAAGCAAGAATACCAGAAACTTGCTAGTTGCTTCTATGGACCCTATGAAATTTTGGAGAAAATTGGACCCGTCGCTTACAAACTCAGGTTACCAGCAGAGTCACGTATTCATCCAATATTTCATGTCTCTTTGCTTAAACAGTATCACACCAACACAGAGGTTCACAACCACAGCACAGAGATACCATCCTTCAATGATGATGGGGAAGTTCTGCTGATACCACAAGTTGTTCTTGATCACCGCTGGGTAAAACAGGGTGCCCAAATTATCGAAGAAAGTTTAGTTCACTGGAAGTATCTAACTGTAGAAGAGGCCACATGGGTATCTACCAAACAGCTACTGGAACTGTTTCCAGGTATCAACCTTGGGGACAAGGTTGCACGTGATGGGGGAGGAATTGATAAGCCACACAGATCAACCATGGCCATTAGGCCAAATTCCAAGTATATATGATGAAGGAAAGTAATTGCATAAGCCATGCAGCAATAAGGAACGTGAACAATATTTACATGGATATGCAATTATACAGAAAGAAGAGGAGCAGTTTCAATACAAGATCGGGTCTTGCGATTTATCAGTTATTGCTTTTATTGTTATAGTTGTTGCGATTAATATTCAGTATGTTTAATTCCAGTTTGTACGTGGGTAAACTCACATAGAGCGTTACCAACTTTTCCTTAATTCTAGACATTATCTATAACGGCTTTGCTTACTTAAAGCAGCCGGCTTTGCTTATTTAAGGCAGCCAAGAATTATGAAGAGGCAGTCAATTTGATATTAACACAATTTGTGGTTCTTTCTCACCCGAAAAGAAACAAACAGTTTCAGCAATTACTTGCTAAATAATTGTTGAACTTATCATTGAGCGGCGAAAAAAGCTGCAAGCTTGATCTCTAAATTTATAAAATAACATCGTAACCTTAAAATATAAAAGAAAATAACATAAAATTAAAATGAACACAAAAAATCCAGGAAATGAAGGAAAATTTTCCATATTAGATCTTCCAAGTCTAATTTCGATAAATTTGTATAGTGCATAAACTACAAAAAGAGGATTTTTCATGGAACTTGGTCTAGAAATTTCTTGTAGATTACAAATTTAAGTCTGATTCAACTCGAATCAAAAGTTATAATTGTTTCGAGTAACTATGCAAATCTCGCTAAATCAAATTTATTTTTAGGCCTGACCCTATCTTACTGTACATAAAAATATATGTTAAATCATACATGTAGTATTTAACCGTGGACTGCTAAAAACTTTTAGTTTTGGGTGACATGTCAGCATCAGTTTTCCTAGGTTTCTGATGCCCCCACCGGGCATAAAGTGCGCCTGGCTGAGATGGTTCACTTCCTAAGTTCGAAGTCATATCTGTAAGTCTTAGAAGAATATTCTGATCAGTGGAAAAACAAGCCTTCTCCATTAGTAAACGAAAAGAAAACGAGAATAATTAATCTACCCTTTTACTGTAGATTTTCCTATGTTGAACTTGCTCATTGACCGAGAATCATTAACATAATGTCAAGATGAATACACTATATTTCTAAATAGTCAAGACAAGATTAAATGCCAAACTTGTTTTGAAACTGAAATTGTTGTGACAAAACAGTTAATTTGTATGATGATGTTAAACTCGTTGAATTTCGTCCTAATGGTTTCCTTACAATAGGGGGCTTTGGGAATTATCTGTTTGGAATGAGTGAAACCGTGGCCAAACAATCAACAGAATATAGAGATTCTTTTAAAAATCCATCTCTGTTATGGATGATTGGCTTTCTGTTTGTTGTTAGCTTTCTTGGACTCTTTTCAGTGGTGCCTCTTCGAAAGGTAGACCTCACAACGCCATATAACCATTCAATTTCGTCATATGATTATTGCAAATAAAACACTTTTCTCCGCATTTTCCATTCTTGTCGACTGTGTTGATTTTGCCAAAATCTAATCCTCATTGTTACCCTGGTTATTTCCAGGTCATGATTGTAGACTTCAAATTGACATATCCAAGTGGCACTGCAACTGCTCATCTCATCAACAGCTTCCACACTCCCACAGGGGCCAAGCTAGCAAAGTAAGGCATTTTCAGATCTCATCATGCACTTATAGTTGGATGATCATTTGGCGACTAAACGTATCGTACTTTGTTAATTTTTCTACCATTACAGGAACCAAGTGAGGGCGTTGGGCAAGTTCTTCTCATTCAGCTTCTTGTGGGGTTTCTTTCAGTGGTTCTACACTGCCGGAGATGGTTGTGGTTTGCTGAGTTCCCCTCACTCGGGCTTAAAGCATATGAAAACAAGTAAAAGCATTACTCCACCTTCAAAAATTTTCTCATCCTACCGAATGTAGTTCAATTTATATTGGCTTTGTGTTTCAAATTCGTTGTGGTGTCTTTGACTAATGATGTTCTTGTTACACGTACAGATATTTCTGACTTCTCAGCAACATATGTTGGAGTTGGATTGATTTGCCCATATATCATAAACATATCAGTATTGCTTGGAGGAATTCTTTCCCGGGGTCTCATGTGGCCTCTCATAGATACAAAAAAGGACGATTGGTATCCAGCAGACCTCAAACCAGACAGCCTAAATGGCCTCCAAGGTTACAAGGTAAGTTTTCTAACAAGGTTAAGGTGACAAGAATGCCCAGTACATGGTTTTTTACAGATTCTTGAAGACTTTTCACTCATACGTACCAACACTTATGCAATGTACTCAGGTATTTATTGCCAGTACTGCCTTGATCTTGAGTGACGGTCTGTACAACTTCTTCAAGGTGCTAAGCCGAACACTCGCTGCATTGTTTTTTTAACTTCAAAGGAGAGATGCAACTGGTGGCCTCCCTATTGCGGAACGTTCCTCTCCCGAGACCTCCAGGATCTCATACAATGATCAACGCCGCACCCAACTCTTTCTCAAAGATCAAATTCCAACATGGTTTGCTGTTGCAGGCTATGTCGCAATTGCTGCTATCTCCACGGCCACGCTACCGCATATATTTCCCGAACTCAAATGGTATTATATATTGGTTATCTAAATCTTTGTGCCAGCCCCTGCATTCTGTAATGCTTATGGCTGTGGTCACACTGACTGGTCTCTTGCTTCCACCTATGGCAAGCTTGCAATTTTTGTAATTGGAGCATGGGCTGGTGGCTCTCATGGTGGAGTTCTTGCAGGACTAGCGGCCTGTGGAGTCATGATGAATATCGTCTCCACAGCCTCCGACCTCTCTCAAGATTTCAAGACTGGTTATCTAACCCTTTCTTCACCACGATCCATGTTTGTGAGCCAACTAATTGGCACTGCAATGGGTTGCATTATTTCACCTTGTGTCTTTTGGCTGTTTTTCAAGGCCTTCAAGGATCTTGGGACTCCTGGAAGTCAATACCCTGCTCCTTATGCTACTGTATTTCGAAACATGGCTATATTGGGGGTAGACGGATTCTCGTCTCTACCAAAGAATTGCCTCTATCTTTGTTATGGGTTCTTCGGTGCAGCTATTCTGATAAATTTAATTAAGGATGCTGTGGGTAAGAAATGGGCTAGGTTCATTCCCAATCCAATGGCGATGGCTATACCGTTCTATATTGGCGCATGCTTTGCCATCGACATGTGTGTGGGAAGCTTGATTCTATTTATCTGGGAAAAGATTGACAAGGCAAAGGCAGATGCTTTTGGGCCAGCAGTGGCTTCTGGTTTGATTTGCGGGAATGGGATATGGACTTTGCCTAGTGCGATACTTGCTCTAGTAGGAGTAAAACCTCCCATTTGCATGAAGTTTTTGTCAAGGAGAACAAATGCTAAGGTCGATGCGTTCTTAGGGTCATGAAGTTGAAGTTCAGACCAACTTGAATAGAAACTGTGAAGTAAAGCTGAATTGCTTCCTACACTAAGGTTATGAAGTTTACATGTGAAGTTCGACTAAAAAATGCTGCGGATAATCACCTGCTATTCCGTGGAGCCAACAACTATTTTCTCTGTAATCATTTCTGGAGAAGAAAATCAAATGTCCATTTACTTATATATATATATATATATATATATATATATATATATATATATATGTTTGTAGTTTTTTTCTTGATAGTAGAACAGATGCATCAAGCAATGTGAAAAGTGAAAATTACAGTACCCTTTGTGAGCTGTTATGATCAGTTGCTATATTTGGTAGCTCATTTTGCTCATTTTGCTAGCTATGATCATATCAAGTGGTCCAATGTGTTACTATCAGTCTCACAATAAAACCATGCCAGACTTAGTCATCCAACACAAGAAAAAAAAAGATGGAAAAAATATCAGATGCGTCGAGGAAGACGATAAAAGCTTCAGCGAATATGAGACTTGTAACAAATATGTTGAAGGTTTGTCCTAGGAATATGAAAAGAAGCTGAAAATAGACAAGCATTTCCGTAGTCTTAATGGCATCTAAGCCCAGAGTGAGCGAACTACATAAAGAGGTTATCATTTGGATCATACGTTCTTCCCCATGCAAATATATTCAAAGTTAATTATCATAGAATCCCTCAACTCTCCATCCCTCAAAGGTTTTTGGGAGTTTAGTAATAATTATTTATTAAATTATTTTTAATTTAAAACTATTAAAATAGTGTTTTTAAATTGTTTTAAATTCTACTATATTCTAGTCTAGCTTCTTTAAGTAATTTAATATCATTTTCTTTATTTCTTATATCATTTTTTTTTCCCACAAACTTTGGACAATGGACATTCACAGATCTTTTATTTTCGCTTTATTTTTTTTTAATTTTTTGGAAATTGACTATTGACTTCTCGTCTTCCACAAATTAGAAATAGAAGCTTTTGGCATTGGATTCAGTGGCCATTTGGTAACTTGATTAAAACATTCCTTTTTAAAATTATTTTTTTATTTTAAAATTGTTCTGAAAATATTTTTATTTTTAATTAAGAAAATATTAAAAAAATATTTTTAGATTATTTTAAAAATAACTTTTATTTTATTTCTAGTCAAACAATTTAAAAATATATACGGATCACATATATAAAAAATTACAAACTTAAATCAAACACATGTCATTTAGACTCTTGGAGTGACTTTATTATTTTAAAGGGTATTTAAAAATATAATAATAGTTATTTTTTAAATAATTTTCGTTAAAAAAATTAAAATAATATATTTTTTATATTTTTAAATTTATTTTTAATATTAATATATCAAAATAATTCAAAAATATTAAATAAAATTAATTTAAAATTAAAAAAAAATAACGCAAAAAAGCAGACAGGTTAAAACGCACTCCAACAACCCGTTTTAACTTTTAACTCCTCCTCATATTCATCGTCTTCAATTCGCTTGTGATGTGTTGAGCAATAATCACAACCACTTATTAAACACGCTCCCAACTCTCTTCGTCTCCATAAAGAATCATTCTTTTAAGAAAATAAAATGGAACGTAATGGAAGAGACGAAACCAAGGTAGAGAATGGTTATAATTTGGAGGATGATCATGATCACAGAAAGAAGGACAAGAAAGAGGAACAAGAAGAAGAGTTGTCAGTGGAAAGAATATTTGAGAACCAAGAAGTGCCATCATGGAGGAATCAGCTGACACTGAGGGCCCTTGTGGTGAGCTTCGTGTTGAGCACTTTGTTCTGCGTCATAGTAATGAAGCTCAATCTTACAACCGGTATCATACCTTCCCTCAATGTCTCTGCTGGCCTTCTGGGCTTCTTTTTTATCAAGACCTTGACAAAGTTTCTTGAAAAGTCTGGACTTTTGAAGCAACCCTTTACGAGGCAAGAGAACACTGTAATACAGACTTGCGTGGTTGCCTCCTCTGGCATTGCCTTTAGTGGTATGCTTTCCGTACTGTTTACTGCCATTAATTTTCATTTCATCTCTCTTAATTATTTTGAAATTCAATTTTCTTTCTCTTTTCTTTCGAAGTTGAGGCGATATCTAGGTTTCTTTGATCAAGATATTAATATTTCTGTGCATTTGGTTTTGTTTCTGTTCTTAAAGGTTGCAAACTTACAGTAGTTACTAAAATTCAATGTCAAGATTTTCATCTTCTAATTGCTAGATTACATGATAAGGCAACCATTTTTCTCTCTCTGGATCCCTTTTATCTCAGATGTGAGTAGATTTGCATGATCCTTGAAGACAAAGAATCTCTTACTGCCTAAAGTCTTTGAGAGACAAATCAAAATTGAGGCTTTATGACTACCACTTGTGAAGTTTTGCTAAACTAATCAACACTTGAACTTACCATTAGAGACATGAAAAAATCTATCTCTGTCTCCTGGAGTGTGATAATGTTAGGGGTGCAGCTGGTATGTCACTTGACAGATACTTTTTTGACAGTTCAATTCATATGCGCTGGATATGGATGACTTACTAAGTTCAGATTTGTGTCAGGAAGTCTTATAACAATTTTCTGATTTGTGGAAAAAGAATTCTTCTCCATTAGTAAAAGAAAGGAAAATGTGAATAATATCTGTTTCTAGAATGCTAGTTGTGAGCTTGAGTTATTAATCAAACCTTTTCTTTAACTGTGAATCATTAACATAATGTCAAGATGAATACATTATATTTCTAACTTATCCAAATAGTCAAGAAAAGCCTGATTACTTGCCAAACTTGTTTCGAAACTGAATTAATTATTGTAATGAAACGGGTAATTTGTGATTATGCTTATGATGATATTAAACTTGTTGATTTTTGTACCAATGGTTTCCATTCTATAATTTTTTCCTTGTTTCCTTATAATAGGAGGCTTTGGGAGTTATCTGTTTGGAATGAGTGAAACCGTGGCCAAACAATTAACTGAACATAGTGATGCCTTTAAAAATCCATCTCTGTCTTGGATGATTGGCTTTTTGTTTGTTGTTAGCTTTCTTGGACTCTTTTCGGCGGTGCCTCTTCGAAAGGTAGACTTTACAACCTATATCAGCATTCAATTTCTTTATATGATTATAGGAAATATAAAACTTTTCTCTGCATTTTACATTTTTGCCTAGTGTATTGATTTTGCCAAAAACTAATCCTCATTGTTACCCTGGTTATTTCCAGGTCATGATTATAGACTTCAAATTGACATATCCAAGTGGCACTGCAACTGCCCATCTCATCAACAGCTTCCACACTCCTGCAGGAGCCAAGCTAGCAAAGTAAGGCATTATGAGACCTCATGCACTTATATGGATGATCATTAGACATGAAAGAGTATCGAACTTTGTTATTCTACTGTTACAGGAAACAAGTGAGAGTGTTGGGCAAGTTCTTCTCATTCAGCTTCTTGTGGGGTTTCTTTCAATGGTTCTACACTGCAGGAGATGGTTGTGGATTCGCTGAGTTCCCCTCACTTGGTCTTAAAGCACATGAAAACAAGTAAAAGCATTACTCAATCTTCCAAAATCCTCTCTTCTTGTTGAATGTAGTTCCATTTATTATGGCATTCTGTTTCAAATTTGTTGTGGTATCTTTGACTAATAATGTTCTTGTTACATGTGCAGATTTTTCTTTGATTTCTCAGCAACATATGTTGGAGTTGGAATGATTTGCCCATATATCATAAACATATCAGTATTGCTTGGAGGAATTCTTTCCTGGGGTCTCATGTGGCCTCTCATAGATACAAAAAAGGGTGACTGGTATCCAGCAGACCTCAAACCTGGCAGCTTACATGGCCTCCAAGGTTACAAGGTAAGTTTTCTAACAAGGTTAAGGTGACAAGAATGCCCATTACATGATTTTTAACATTTTCTTGAAGCCTTTTCTTTCATACCAACGCTTATGCATTGAACACAGGTATTTATTGCCACTGCCTTGATCTTGGGTGACGGTCTGTACAACTTCTTCAAGGTTCTAAGCCGAACACTCGCTGCATTGTTTTTTCAACTTCGTGGGAGAGATGCAACTGGTGCTCTGCCTGTTGCTGACCGTTCCTCTCCCGAGACATCCAGGATCTCCTATGATGAGCAACGTCGCACCCACCTCTTTCTCAAAGATCAAATTCCAACATGGTTTGCTGTTGCAGGTTATGTCACAATTGCTGCCATTTCTACAACCACCGTTCCGCATATATTTCCTGAACTGAAATGGTATTACATATTGGTTATCTACATCTTTGCCCCAGCCCTTGCATTCTGTAATGCTTATGGTTGTGGACTCACTGATTGGTCCCTTGCTTCCACCTATGGGACACTTGCAATTTTTGTAATTGGGGCATGGGCTGGTGCCTCTCATGGTGGAGTTCTTGCAGGACTAGCGGCATGTGGAGTCATGATGAATATTGTCTCCACAGCCTCTGACCTATCTCAAGATTTCAAGACTGGTTATTTGACCCTTTCTTCACCACGTTCCATGTTTGTGAGCCAACTAATTGGCACTGCAATGGGTTGCATGATTTCCCCGTGTGTATTTTGGCTTTTTTTTAAGGCCTTCAAGGATCTTGGGACTCCTGGAAGTCAATACCCTGCTCCTTATGCTACTGTATTTCGAAACATGGCTATATTGGGGGTAGAAGGATTCTCCTCTCTACCAAAGAATTGTCTCTATCTTTGTTATTGGTTCTTCGGTGCAGCTATTCTGATAAATTTGATCAAGGATGTGTTGGGTAAGAAACGGGCTAGGTTCATTCCCAATCCAATGGCAATGGCTATACCTTTCTATATTGGCTCATACTTTGCCATCGACATGTGTGTGGGAAGCTTGATTCTATTTATCTGGGAAAAGATTGACAAGGCAAAGGCAGATGCTTTTGGGCCAGCAGTGGCTTCTGGTTTGATTTGCGGGGACGGGATATGGACTTTGCCTAGTTCGATACTTGCTCTAGCAGGAGTAAAACCTCCCATTTGCATGAAGTTTTTGTCAAGGAGAACAAATGCTAAGGTCGATGCGTTCTTAGGGTCATAAATTTGAAGTTCAGAGGAACTTCAATAGAATCTGTGAGTTAGAGCTGAATTGCTTCCCAGACTAAGGTTATGAAGTTTACATATGAAGTTCGACTAAAAATGCTGTAGATAATCACCTGCTATTTGTGGAGTCAACAACTATTTTCTCTATAATCATTTCTGGAGAAGAAAATCAAATGTCCAGTTACTTATATATGCTTGTTAGTCAATCCTTGGAAATATGCTTGTAGTTTTTTTCTTGTCTAGTTTGAAGAAGATAGTGGAACAGATGCATCAAACAATGTGCAAACGGAAAAGCACAGTACCCTTTGTGAACTTTAAACATAATATCAAAAGTGAATGTGCAAATATTACAGGTTGCAGGCATGTTGATTTTGAACATATTGCAATTATCTTTGTTGATTTCTTCTTCCTTATTCGTATACGACCTTCCAGAATCACACCCAAGACCGCTGTTGTTATTCTGGGTTGCTGCTTTCCTGCCTTCAATTCCTCAGCTGTTGTTTTGCTGTTTGATGTTATCACAACATTTGCACCAGTACGTAATATCTTTGGATTTTACTCAAACTGGTAAGGTTATGATCAGTTGCTATATTTGGTATCAGGTTTGCTCATTTTGCTGGCTATGATATCATTGGCAAATCAAAGATATTAAGTATGTCGACTTCCCCAATACAAGTATGTCGACTTCTAAAAAAAACTTGTAAATACACAATACTCTATTAATAGCATAACGTTGGCAAATCAAAGCAAGGTGAAGAATTAATGGGTGCATACGCCAAAAAGCTCGGGAAAAGAAAACATGGCAATAGCTAGGAAGTAACCTAAACCAGCGAAGGAGGACACACAAATAATTACCATGGATAAATTAAGTAGAACATGCCTTCCTTCTTGGCTAATACAAGGATAAACGATTACTGATCATTCATCATACGATTAGGTCAAACCACCTCTCCTAACTCCTCCCCCCATCAAACCTTTGAGCTGCAGCTGGTTCACCGGGTCTGCACTTAGGATCATTGGGGTTATATATGCATGGATCGCTCTTCTCTATTCTTGCTATCACAGTAAGGTTAGAACATGATAACAAAATAATGGTTACAAGGAGTACTATTATTGTCAAGTATCGAGCCTTTCCTTGAGACCCCATTTTTGACACGAAAGAAACCTGAGATTTTTAGGGGATCAAATGTATGTCTTGGTATGTGTAGAGAGCGAGCTAGTCTGCGAGATGGGTGGTTGTAGAGATGGAGAGGGTTAGCTAGCTGATATATATATGAGACACGATATGTTGAATTGGAAAAGTTGGAAAAGTATACTTTCCTCGAAATAGTACTTTCGTATTATTTTCTTCGAAGCAGTTGTGACTTGTGACATAGGTTGAAATTAACATTAAACGGGAGTAATGTGGATCATGTCCAGGTTCTTTAAGTAGTCAAATAAATAAAATTTCTTTGATATTTGTTTTTTAATCTTCTGGCGTGGCCCTTCAGAAACAAACAGTCAAAACCTGTTTAAGTGCCTGTTTTGTTCAAGCAACTTGTACTGTAAATAAATGTTGTGCAAAAACTGAGCACTCTCAACTTTTACTTGATCTTTTTTTTTGTGCGGTATGATGAGATAGAAGATTACACAATATTGTCCTACTCTGATATATTTATCTAATAATGCACAAATAAACATTGAAATAAGCTCTTCAGTTGATTTTATAAACTGCAAATTTGAGGTCTTGGGCTCTTCGCAGCCGAGAAAAAGTCATTCATGGCTGAGGTAAATATAATTTCTTCTTCTTTTGATTTTTTGATGAATGAAAGATTATATTCGTCGGAAAGCAAAAGAACAGGGGGCTCATGACCTGCAAGTGGTTGATGTAAAATAAGTGCTGGAAATTTGATACATGAAGGATACGGTCACAGAGTCGTTCTTCCAGCAACCAAGAAAAAAATTTCCAAATCCAAAAAAACTGAGAAACTATCATACATATAATAAATATAAGAAATAACCATCTAGGTGGTGGCCTAGTGGTAAGAGCTTGAGACTAAGAGGTTTGCTCCCTCTGTAGTCTCAGATTCGAGCCTTATGATTGCTTATATGATGACCATTGGAGGCTTACATGGTCGTTAACTTCAGGACCGTGGAATTAGTCGAAGTGCACATAAGCTGGCCCGGACACCCACATTAAACTAAAAAAAAAATATAAGACATCAAAACAGTACAAAAGACTGAGTAAAAATTGACAACAGATAATTAAAAGACTGATTGGATTGAAAATTAAAAAAGCATGGCGAAAATAAGAAGGTGGAAAAATACTTTTGCAATAACAAAAAAGCAATTAATGGAAGAGAGGTTTGATTTATTCGTTGTGGAATTTATAAATCCTTTCTCATACAATTAATTCAAGAGTCGGTCTTGACTTGGAAAATGAATGATGATACGTATACTTCATGAACACTCGTGTCTTGACTTTGAAAATGAATGGTTATAGGTATTCCCTTGTGAGCACGCAAAACTGTGACTATTTGAACATATGTTCGGCCAACACCTGTCTAAAACAGGCCCATGTCGGCCAAAAAAAATTGGGCCAACACCAGTTTAAAATAGGAGTTAGGCTGATGTCGGCCCAACAAAACTTCTTTTCTATTTATGAAATTGGGCCGAACCTGACCTCACTATTTTGGTCTGGGTCAAAACTAGTTTGGTCTAGTAAACAATGGAGAGACTCTCTACTATTCTGCAAGTGAATAGTAGATAATTAATTATAATTCACTCTCCACTTGCATAATAGTGGAGGGTGACTTAAGGAGAAGCAGAAAATGGAGAAGGAGGAGAGGTTGACCTAGTGGTGGCTTCACGGTGGTGCTAACGATGGCGACGAGGAAAGCAGGCGACGGTGGGGAGAAAAAATAGTGGTTATTGTTGTGGTTTTTTCTTCTCTGTACAGGAGCATGAAATTCCTCTCTTTCCTTTTTTTTATTCCTTTCTTGTTGTCTCTTTTTTTTTCTTCCCTCGTTCTTGTCTCTCCGGTTCTTTCTTTTTTATTCTATGTTTTTGTTTTGTTTTTGTTTCTCTCCTTTTTCCTTCCTTTGTTCTCCCATATTTCTTTTTGTTTCTCTTATGTTTTTGGCTCTTTTCCCTCCCTTTTTCATCTCTTTATCTCTTTGTTTTTGTCTCTCGTCCCTTGGTATTTATAAGGGGACAGGGAGCAGAGAGAGCTACTACCCCTGTCCAATCATGGCGCAAGGGTAGGGTGGCTGGGCGGTCTCTATGTAGCCATCCTAGAGCCGCCCATATGGCTTTTCTCCTCTGCCTCTTTCATCATGGTGGTAGGCCATGAGGGGGATGTGGGTGGTGTCATGGTTTTTGGGCAAGGGGAGGGGGAGAGAGGGAGAGATAGACGCTGCAAAGGAATGGAAGAAAAACCTTCTTCCCCTGCCTTTGTGCGTTAGGGGAAGAAGAAGATACACAGTGCCGTTCAAAACAACATCGTTTTGAGTTTATATATATATATATATGAACAGTGAATGAAACGATGTCGTTTTTTACAAAACACATCATTTTATTTAAATTAAAATAGCGCCAAAACATATCAATTTCCAAATCAGTCCTCAATTTTTTTTATTCAATCAAGTCGTCAATTGCAATTTTGATTTTAAGAATCAATTCAATTGTATCCCTATCAAATTCAAATACCAACCTTGATGTTCGATGTCTTTTTCACTTTAGTCATTGGTTTTGAATTTGTGTATTTTGACCCTTAATTGATCAACAAACTTTTAATTTCTTCAATTTAGCCCCTGATTCGGTCAATTCCAGCCCCTATATTCACGAGCCTTTTCCAGTTGGGTCTTTGGTTTTGGATTTCTTCAATTAAGTCCTTAATTGCCCATCAAACTTCAATATTTATGCAATTAAGCCCCTAATTTGACCAAATTAACTCTTAAAAATTATAATTTAACCCCCAAACTTTAATTTTTTTTCTAATTAAAGTCAAAATTGACTTAAAAATGAATTTTTCTTGCAATCAAACCCTTCAAAAACTTAATTAATCTTTCAACACAATCTAATTGAGTCCTTAAACATTTTATTTTTGACTTTTCTTCATCAAATTGAATTTTCTTTGTCAATAGAGCTTTCATCGATCAAAAATATACTGTCGAATTTTAATATTTGTATTTTTGAACTTTCTCAACCAATTTTTAGCTATTTTCTGGGTGTCCTTGTGTCTTCTTCTCACTGCTATCTATTTTTTGGTTTTCTTCTGGTATTTTTTTTTTCTTTTTTTTTGTGGGGACCCAAAAATAAATAATAACAAGTAGTTTGTAGTTCATATAGACAAATGCTAGAGTAAAGTGGAATGATGGTATCTATCATGTTATGATTTATTTTCTATTTTGTATCAAGAATGATTGATAGATTGGGGTGTGGGGCAATGCCTCTATACTGTAAATGAGTATTGTTAAAAAATTTATAATATCTCTTAGATGGTTAGATCCTTGAGCGGTTTAGGGTGTACTATAAATACACAATAATTCTTGTTGTAACCCAATTTTGGATCCACCAAGATTTTCTCGAATGTTATTTTATTTCTATTATTATTTATAAAAATCCAAAAAAATTAAGAAAAAAGTTTAAAAATTCAAAAATATACTTTTCTCGATTCAACCGCATCTTTCCATCAAAATCGAGTCCACCGGGTCAATACGGGTCAAACCATGTCGACCAGGGTAAAAAATGAGTTTCGGGCCGTTTCGGGTCAAAACCGTCATTTTTGGTCAAAACCGAGTCCACCGGGTCAATACGGGTCAAACCATGTCGACCAGGGTAAAAAATGAGTTTCGGGCCGTTTCGGGTCAAAACCGTCATTTTTTACCAAAACCGAGTCCACCGGGTCAATACGAGTCAAACCATGTCGACCAGGGTAAAAAATAAGTTTCGGGTCAAAACAGTCATTTCCAACCAAAACCGAGTCCACCGGGTCAATACGGGTCAAACCATGTCGACCAGGGTAAAAAATGAGTTTCGAGCTGTTTCGGGTCAAAAACCATCATTTTCGACCAAAACCCGGTTCACGGGTTGATACCCATCAAAAGTTTTTTTCCCAGTGTTTCAACATAATTTTCGGTCATTTAAAATGGATTTTTAGCGGTTGAATCAGGTTTTTCTATTACTAAATTGAGTTTTTAATTTTACCTATATAAATATATATTATTATATATAATAAAATAAAAAATTTTGTCAAACGGCGCAACTCGTTGCGCCGAAAGCAAACGGTGATTAAAAAAATGACAAAAGCAAACGGTGATTAAAAAATAAGATTTGTGGAAATTTAAAGATTTGCTTGCCCCCCTGTGACTAGCTATAAATAGCCAGTGACAGTTCGCCAGACGAGGAGGAAGAAAAAAAAGAAAGAGGAATAAAAAAAAAAAAAAGAAAAGAAATCTTTACTATTCACGTTTTTTTTACTATTTCTTCATGCGAGTAGGATATTGATTTTCAAAAAAAAACAATTTGAAAAATACCAAATATATCCTAACCGTTAGATCTAATAGTGTTTGGATCTGAACTGTTGATTTAATAGGGTACAATAGGACTTACCACACTAGATTAAAACCCAAATCCATCTCAGCCCTTAAAAACATTTTCTCTTAGGTCCTGTGGCGCCACGTCACACGGTGTACCAAGCTTTCGGTACACCGCGACACACCGGATCACACATCTGATCATCCGGACCGTCCGATCAACCTGCAGATCCAGCCAATCACAGCCGTAGGATCAGTTCAACTGCAATCCAACGGTTCACAGCCTTCAGCGGCACCGTTGCACCATGCGCGCGTTCATACCGTAGCACATCTCAGACTCCCTCTCTCCTCTCGCCGGCGACGCTCTCTCTCTCATCCGATCTCCACTTTCCGGCCGTCTCCAGCCTCCGCACCACCACAGAAAGGTTTCTCCCCTGATGTAAAGAAAAACCCCGGTGGTTTTCATTGTTTTCTCCGCCTCATCTGGCCGGAAAAAGACCGCGATCGTTGCCGGCCACCGAAGCTTCAAGTCGTCGATTCTCCTTCGTCAGCCATCAACGGCCGTCGAGACCACCGCCATCAGAATCCTCGACATTAGATCCACCAGGATCGACCGTCGTTTGGACAAAAATCTCGCCGCCGCCCACAGTAACCGCGCGTGTGCCACACGCGCTGCCAGTGGCATTTTCGTAATTTTTCAAGAAATCCGAGGGTATTTCAGTCTTTGACCTATACAGTGACACTCAGGTAATTTTTTGGGTTTCAACTGGTATTTTTGATATTTTTTTATATATAAATGCTTGTAAATTTTCTTGCATGTTGTAAAAAAAATACAAAAACCAAAGTCGACACGTCTCTTTTTTAAAAAAGGACCGATGTCAAAAATGTAAATACCAAATATGGATTATGTCCATTATTTCTTTTGGTAACCCAGACGTAATTCTCCTTTTTAGGGTTAAAACGTCATTTTTTAGACGAGTCTCCTAATTTTTAGGGACTGATGTCATTTTTAACGCGTCTCCTATTTTAGGGACCGACGTTAACCATTTTAAAAAACAAATTACCAATAAGCCCAAAATATAATAGCATTTGAATCAAATAAAAAAACACACAAGTAAGGGTAACATTTCTATTGAAAGGATGTTTTAAGGGTGGTGTCTACCTTCCCTTAATCATAACTAACCCCGTACCCGAATCTCTGGGACCAGTGTTTAATTTGGGATTTCTAGTTTCCCTCAAATTACTAGATGGCGACTCCAATAAAATCTTTGTTTTCCCCAATCGAGAAAAAACCCTTTTTGTTAAATAAACAAAAAAAGCGGGAGCCGTCGCCCGACGTCGTGTATCGACAATTCTATTCGACATATAGTGAAAAATAAAATATCATTGCTCATGGGGATACATACACATTGCCGAATCACATTAAATCTTGTGTTCATTCTAGTTTTTCTCCTTTTACAATATTCATCAATAATTGTTGCAGGTTTTTCACAACAGAGATCATGTTTAAAGTATAAGAATGTGTGAAGGAACTACCAGTGAACTACTACTAGTGAACTTTACAAGAACAAAAGGTGTAATATTTGATATGAATCCTTCTTTAGCTTTCATACACCATAAATTAGAATTTGAAACTCACGAGTCAAAGACATTATACTCAGAGAATATGCACTATAAAGCTATATTCAAAGTATCTATGTTTTTGGAATGGAAGAGTTTAGTTTCTAACACTTAAATCGAGAGCAAGTTTTTTTTATAAGTGGAGAAGAATAAAGTAGGGCACTATATTCATTATGCTTAGCATAATTTGTTTTATTTCTTTATATTTTTTCATTGTTAAGATTTTTTAGATTTTAAGGAGTTTCGAATGAGTCTAATAGGTAGTATAATGAAATAAGGTATAACTTATCATCCGATTATTGAGTTGAGATGAAATTTTTTCAAAACATTCTAAAAGCCTTGTTCCTTAAATGATTAGTATGTCAACTTCATTTGAATTCATGAACATGCTAAATTCAGTCTAAAAGTTATTGCTTAAGATTGTCTTTATTTTTCTTATTGTTTTTGGATTATTCTCCCTATTTAGATTAGGATTTAAAATTTAATTAGGATTTTACTAATAAGCATATATAATGTTTTTTGTATTTAAACTTCCTTGTAGGCTATTTTTAAGGGAAGAATTTACGATATAAAGACTTTTATATTGTGAGACCCCTAGTTTATTTCTCTGCAGTTTAAGACTATGAAATTTTAGGGTTTGAGGATCCTTAACACTATACACCATGTCAATTGATATTAGAGCAACCTATGTTAATAGGGAGGAGTGAGGACTCAAGCAGTAAAATGCTTTTTTTTTTTAATATTCCACAAGAATAAATTCATGAATTATGGATAATCAATTATCCATGCTATAAAATTATTAATATTTGTTAAATAACTATTTTAATCTAAAAATCTAAAAATAGTTTAATAGTAATTCTTTAGCACACTTCTTCAAGTAAAAATTTACATATCTTATGGATATATATCTTATATTTAATTTTTAATTTAATTAGAGAGAATAAAAGCTATCACTATCTTGCTAATAATTTTTAATCTAATTAAAAAAAAAGAGTGATAAGATCACTAGGATTAAAAACTTAATTTGAATATGAAATTAGCTTTTATTTCCTTAAATGAGGAACGAAATTAGTCACCATGAATTTCCCTACGAGGGAGATGAGTTTCGTCTTTAAATCCAACAAAAAGTACAAATTTGTCCCTGGGATAAATTTTCTTGTTATGCACGTCTAATCTTAGTATGTCATCTAGATATTTAAGTTCTTGATATTTAACTGATGTGGGATATATGAAATTTTAAAATATAATTTATATTATTTTTTAATATGTAAAATGTTGATCTCTTAATTAAATCCAAGGCAGACTTTAAGATACAGAACCTGTATAATACGCAAATTAGTCCTCTCAATTGTCATAATCCAAATAAGATGGAGTTGATTTGTCGTTGTGGGATCTATTGAAATCCTTCCTCGTATAACTAATTAATTGAAGAGTTGATCTTGACTTGGGAAATGAATGATGATAGGTATACTTCGAGTCCGTTTGGCTAAGAGTTTGTGGCTGCGTTTAGCATGTAACAGTGATAACATAGTGTTTGGTTAAGAAATGAGCCATGATTTTGATACGTGGAACCTACCATTATCTGCGTTGAAAACACGGTTTTGTTGAAGCAGAATTTACATGCTTTCTGTCACGTTTTTCCCTCTCTGCTGCATGCTTTAACACATCAAGCAAATTAATTGGCATGAACAGTGCAACATGCTGCACTGTTCATGCCAATTAATTCACGTCAACAGTGCAGCATGCTGCACTGTTGATCATAATTAAACAGTGCAGTGTTGCACTGTTCGCGTCAACAGTGTAGCATGCTATATTATTCTGGCCGAACCGATTCCGATTCAAAACTTAAAATATATTAAAACGGGTTTGATCCAGTAAAATAAAAATTATGTTTTATTATTTTAATTGTATTTTATTTAAAAAACTAGTATTTAATATTATTCAATATTTAACTACATAAATTAGACAAAGATCACTTAATGACGTAGCATTTGCAGAATTGTAGATATTTTAATGGAATAATAAAAAATATTTTATATAAAGTATTATTTATTTTATGATGTAATATCAATAGTTAAATCTACAAAATTTTAAATTAAAAACTATCAATATTAATATATATTTTTAAATTATTTTATAACCTCAATTTCAAAAATATTCTTAACCAAACACATTAAACTACTTTTTACTCAACATCAATTTCAACCACAGTTTTAACCAATCATCTATTTTTTTAAATCAACTTTAATTAAAAGTACTTTTTATAAAACAACTTTTTTCAAACTACAACTACAACAGCTACCACAATACCAAACATACTTTTCATGAGCATGCGCGTCTTGACTTAGAAAATGAATGGTTATAGATATTGACAATTACGTCCATTTGCTGAGCCCATGAAATCAAAGTAACGAACAAGTAAAATGATTGGATCAGGCTTCTCAAAGATAATTAAAAGAAAACGAAAAGGGAAAGTAAATAATCAGATCAAAACCTTCTACATTGATTCAAATGCTTTTTGTGTTTTCTCTGCATTTATTTAGATTTAGGAAGCGTTTGGAAACGCGGTTAAAATCGTGTTCTCAAAAAATTTAAATTTTTTTTTTCTAAAATTTAATACGATTTATATATTTTGTTTTGAATCATTTTAATATATTGATATTAAAAATAATTTTTTAAAAATAAAAAAAACATTAACATTTATTTTAGCACAAAAATTATTTTAAAAAGTAACTACTAATAGATTGCCAGGTTGCTGTAAAAGTTATCTAAAAAAAAATGGATTAAAATTTGAAAAGCATAGCAGAAAGACGAAGACAGGAAAAGAAAAAAACAAAAGGCAGAGAAAAGAGATGAGAAGAGATGTTGCAGGCGTGGTGGAGAGCTGGGGGTCCGTGGTCAGAGTGGAGGAGAGAGTCGAGGCTAGTGGGTTTCAGGTAGTTCAGTTTAAATGGTTTAGGTTTGTGGCAACGATACAGCGAGAGGGAGGAGAAATCGACGGGGCCGTGGTGGTATATTTGTGATGCTGGAGGGTGTTGTGCTGCGGCGAAGAGGCAGTGTGTTCGTTTTTTGGGGGGGATGGTATGCCTGGAAAGATGGGAGATCAGCTGCTTTGGTGAGAGGTCGTGACAAGGGTGGTGACCAGTTTGTTTGGATTGTCAGTTTGAGAGGAAGTAGCCGATAGAAGGTGGTGGCTTGGGCTAGGTTGACGTTGGCGGCTAGGGTTTTAGGAATGAAGAAGATGAGATGATTTTTTCATTATTATTTTTACAGGTTCCCTCTTTGCATTTTTTTTTGTTGTTGTTTCAATTATTTTCTTCTATTCAAGAACTCCCCCTTTTTTGTGTTACGGGGTCCCTTATTTATGCCCTTTTCATTTCTTTTCATCTTGAAATGTCCTTCAACAATTATTAAAAGCTGACAAGACACCATTAATTGTCATAATTATTTTCTGTACGCTGTTATGGGGTCCATATCGACTGTGATGATCTGAATAATGTTCCTTGCGCTTATCAAGATAAAAAAAGTGTAAAGCTAGCTAGCTAGCTAGTTGTGTATATTTAGGCTATGGACATTGCAACATACCTACATGATGGAATTAGAAGAACAAAGGTGGGAGTACGTACATCTGTTTACTGTATTATTTACTTTTTGTTCTATTTATACCATTAATTATTTGCCTTAGACATTCCGAGATTATTAAAGCACAGAGTTGATAAAATTAAAAAAAAATACAAAATAACGAAAATAAACAATAAACCAAGAAAATAAAATGTTTGAAGGGTTTACGTTTCACTCTTAACTGCTTATATAAGGTATAACTCTTTTTATATTTATAACATTTACATACAAAAACATTAAAAAAAAATTAGGTGACGATTCACATGGTTGGAAGCACAGGAAAACTTTTTTTGGCTAATATTATTACTAGTATTATTTTGATATTAAGTCATTTATAGTATTATTATATCTTTCTTAGTCATTGCAAATCAGCACAGATTTAACATGTGATGTATATAGAAGCCCTCTTCTAAATGAATATTTTACATAAAGCCGACAAAAAACTCCTTTAATAACCAGCCGTTTTGATCCCTTGACAGTTCTCTTGAAATTTTAGAACTTCTTAATTTGCTTCATTCGTGTTCTTTCTCCATTGCTTCAATCCCCTCTTGAATGATTTGCCATGGCTCAGCAGGGATGGAGGTTAGGTTTATATCCCTTGTTTATATTTTTAAATGTTTTTATTTTAAGATCAAAATTTATAAAAAAAAATATGTCCAAATTAGATATAAGTATACAATTTTCCTAAGTTATTAACAAATTTATATCTCAGTATATTTTTCGACTCTTTACATCTATTTTTTAGATTAAAAAATCATTTCAAACCTTTGAATTAAGTATATATATAGTTATGAAATTTGGTAAAATTAATCTAACTCAAGATTTATGTCAATAGGCATTAATTAAAATAACGGCTTTTCAAAATACTTTTTTTAATATATATATATAAAGTAAAACCAGGTACGCTTCGGAGTTGTAACCAAGTCGAGTTCCTACCCACCGTGAAGGCTGCAACCAGAGTTATGTCAACTTAATTGTCATAACTCTTTCTCACAGTCATCGTCTCCCATTGCTTCCACACTTCTTAAGCAACGCGTCTGTGTTTGGATGGGAGGTGGTTTTAGTTCTTTTTGGATAAAAAGTATGTTGTTTTAGCTTTTAAAGATGTGGTGTGTGCTTAAAGGTGTGTGCTTAAAGAGTATTATACCTTTAAAAAAGCCACCACACCTTCCTTCACGCCTTTGATGTGCAGAGCAATAATCACCACCACCTTATTTAACGCTCTCCCAACTCTCTTAGCCTCCATAAAGAATCTTTCTTTTTTCATGAAAACAAAATGGACCGTAATGGAAGAGACGACACCAAGGTAGAGAATGGTTATGATTTGGAGGATGATCATGGTCACAGAAAGAAGGACAAGAAAGAGGAACAAGAAGAAGAGTTGTCAGTGGAAAGAATATTTGAGAACCAAGAAGTGCCATCATGGAGGAATCAGCTGACACTGAGGGCCTTTGTGGTGAGCTTGGTGTTGAGCATTTTGTTCACCGTCATAGTAACGAAGCTCAATCTTACAACTGGTATCATACCTTCCCTCAATATCTCTGCTGGCCTTCTGGCGTTCTTTTTTATCAAGACCTGGACAAAGTTTCTTGAAAAGTCTGGCCTTTTGAAGCAGCCCTTTACGAGGCAAGAGAACACTGTTATCCAGACTTGTGTGGTTGCATCCTCTGGCATTGCCTTTAGTGGTATACTTTCTGTACTTCTTACTGCCATTAATTTTCATTTCATCTCTCTTACTTTTTGGGTTGAGAAGATATGCAGGCTTCTTCGATCAAGATATTAAAATTTCTATGCATTTGGTTTTGTTCCTGTTCTTAAAGGTTGGAAACTTACAGTAGTTACTAAAGCTCAATGTCAAGATTTGCTTCTTCTAATTGCTATATTACATGATAAGGCAACCCTTTTTTTTTCTCTCTGGATCCCTTTTATCTCAGTTGTGAGTAGATTTACATGATCCTTGAAGACAAGAATTAATTCCTTACTGCCTAAAGTGTTTGGGAGGCAAATCAAGATTGAGGTTTTATGACTATCAGTTCTGCTATTGCTTCAGCCACTTGTGAAATTTTGCTAAACTAATCAACACTTGAACTTGCTGTTTGAGACATGAACAAATATACTTTAGTAAAAAAGTTTAATTAAATGGTCTGTAAATTTTCTTTACTAGCTTTTCCCTGTCTCGTGGAGTGTGATAATGGTGGCGTTTTGTTTTTCTATTCAATTCATATGAGCTGGATATGGATGATTCGCTAACTTCAAAGTTAGACAAGTCTTGTAAGAATATTCTGATTAGCGGAAAAAGAAGTCTTCCCCATTAGCGAGAAAAGAAAATATGAATAATTAATTTGTTTGTACTGTTAATCCATCATGTAAAATTAATTTGAATACACTACATTTCCAGCTTTTCATCCAAGCGGTTTCGAAACTGAAATTGTTGTAACGAAAGAAATAATTTGTGATAATGCTCAAGATGAAATTAAGCTTGTTGATTTTTTGTACTAATAGTTTCCATTCTATAATTTGTTTCTTCGTTTCCTTACAATAGGAGGCTTTGGGAGTTACCTGTTTGGAATGAGTGAAACCGTGGCCCAACAATCAACGGAAGATAGTGATGCCTTTAAGAACCCATCTCTGTCATGGATGATTGGCTTTCTGTTTGTTGTTAGCTTTCTTGGACTCTTTTCAGTGGTGCCTCTTCGAAAGGTATACTTCACAACCTATATCACCATAGAAAACTTATGATGCGAGATAATAAATAATAAAAATAAAAATAAAAAAAGAAAGTTTTTAGAGAAAAAGTCGAGAAGAGAAAGCAAAGAAAAAAGATTTGAGATATGCAAAATTTGCAATATTTCCATTAATCATCAAAAACTCTTTAACATTTAGAAACGTAGGTTATAAATATTAAAACTCTAACTAGAATATGGTCCACTAAATAAAATACCTAACAATAATTAAATCAAACCCAACAAATAAAGCCAAATTGATAAACCTCAACTAGAAGTTCATATAAATTAAACCAAAAAACATAAGTTAAAGCTCAATCTCTCAATTGTTTGGGCTATCCTCCATCGTCTATGATCATATGCGTGCATAAATAATATTCTAGGTTCGGTGTCCCCACCAATTCTCCCGGGGTTGGAAGAACTCGACCTCATCGAGTATAGGTCAAGGCGACTCCGATAACACTCTCAAAGATAAGGATCAGGTTGTTGTGATGTCTATCTGATAATCCAAGTATAGTCTGAATCTGGTCGTCAGGCCCATATACTGAGATTTGCTGAAGTTCACCATCCCTGGTAAAAACAACTTGTGCATTCAAAGTAGCATTAATATGTTCCTTTTGTGGCAAAGATATGGATAATAAGGTAGGGGTATCAAAAAAAGCATCAAGGATAGGTTGTATTTTATAAATACTGAGGTCTTTCATGGTAAAAGTAGAGCTAATATCAAAGTTTAATGGCAATTTAATAACATAATTATTTGATTGAATCATTTGCAACACTTTGAATGGTCTAGCACTACTTACTTGCAATTTATGATCGGTTTTCAAAGGACACCGTTCAAGTCTAATCTGTATTATGAAATAATCTCCAACATTAAGTGCATCATGATACTTAAGTAAATCAGCTCGAAATTTGTATTGTTCATTACTTGCTTGAATTTGTTTCATGATCTCAATATGTAAATTATGAACCCTACATGGTAATGAATCAGCTGATTTAGACATCCTATCGTGAGGAGATATGGGAAGGTGTTCTATAGGCTTCTCATGTTTGTAACTATGAACACTACATGATTGAGGGTGTGGAATGAGACAAACATTGTTTGAAACCTGTGTAGACATGGTATGGACATAATAACGTAAACTAGGATTATCTTCATCTTCCTCATCACGTGCCTGAGGTAAGGGGTCAAGAAGTTCAACATGTTGCTCTAAACTTATGATGTGCTAGACACCAAACATGTGGGGTGAGGAATCAAGTAATTTAGGAGGACTAATATCATGAGACTCTTCTAAAACCATACTTATCTCTATAGGCGATTCCACTGAAGAGTTCCCTAAAACTTCCTCTACCATTAAAGCAGACATATAAACTTTTTCTTAACCTCATTCTCAAGCTCATGTGGACTCATTGTGTTAGGTCCCTCTTCTTACACATCCTCGTCATCTAGGTCACTAAAATCCTCAAGATTGGGCTCATACACTTCAACACTATAATATTTCTCTTTACCTATATCCTTATGTTTTTGGATAACTAAGGGTGTAGACGTGCAATCTAAAAAGATATGACCAAAACCTAAACAATTAGTACACTTAACCTTTGAACTCACCTCAAACACTTCAATGACAACTCGTTTGCCCTTATCTTTCTTATAAAGTTGGGTGCTACTAAGATTAGGTCTGTGGGGTAGAGCACTTAACAAAGAATCACTACTTCTGAACTGGAACCTAGTAGGGATACTATAAGAGCCCTGACGATTCATCCACTGATTCTTCGTGACCAACTTGTAATCTTGAACTAAGGTATAAGCTTGGTTAAGGGTAAATACACATTGAAATACCACTTCTTATCTAAGATCATCATTTAAGCCTTTACAAAATCTACGCAAAGTCATGGCTTCATTCTCTCTTATGGCACATCTAATCATGTAATCGTTAAACTGCGTTATATACTCATTGATAGACTTATTCCCTTGTCTTAGATTGTTCCATTGCTCTAAGAGTTTAATCCTATAAGAATGGGGTAGGTACTTCTCCTGAAGCTTTTGTTTCATTTTGATCCAATCAATTATAGGAGGTTTACCTCTCATCTCTAAACAATCATCAACATCTCTCCAATAAATTTTGGCTTTATCAATGAGCATCATCTTAGTGAATCTAACTTTTATATCATCAGACAAGTTATGTCACTCAAAGAATCTATCCATATCACGAATCCACATATCAAATATCCAAGGGTCATGATGACCGTCAAAAGTGGGGGTTTCTATTTTGTTAGGACTCAAAACTCTCTCATCAAAGTCATCGTGTTTAGAGTAACCTAAATGATAGTCATAATGGTGGCGCTCAGAGTGAACTTGTCCATAATGATTATTCTTGTGATATTTATTGGTCTTTGAGTGTCTTATTCGAAAAATCTCTTGGAGCTCAATTCTTTTAAACATGTTGATCACCTAAGTTTGCAGTTCCCTTTAAATGGTTGTAAGAGTATCACTATAGGTTGAGTCTAAAGTAAGTATAAACTTAAGCTTGGACACTAGATGATCATGACACAAATGCATGCAACACTAACTTATAAATGAAATTGAGATCACAAATGGTTCTTGCATGTAAAATCACAATACAAAAATAAAGCTATTTTTTAATCTTTTTTTTTCATAAATATGGAGATTAATCAAAAACAAATTACACTAATAAAATTGCAAGCATTTAATACTAGATTCTTAAGTGGAAATGATTAATCAAACACGATGTCATAAGTAAGAACTCATAATTATCAAATAGAATAAGATATTAGTTATCACTGATGAAAGAGGTTGATGAACAAAAGTTAATAATTAAAAATACTAGGTGAGATTTTTTTTTATGATTTTTTTTTACATTAAAGTAATATTAATGATAACTTTAAATGAAAATTGCAAAACCAGAAAAGGTAAAATTCAATAAATCAAAAGCTAGACTGATTCACTAACTATATTTGAGGGAGGGAGCTGGAACTTGTTGTCGCTAACGTGGAAGACTGGATGACATGGCGGAGTATGCTGACATGGCATTAAAAGATTGCGTGGCGGCTGACATGGCAGGATAAGCTTAAGTGGCGGATGGGGCAGATGCTGCTTCAGAGTGCTGACGTGTCATGTGACGTGGTGATGGCGTGGCAGGGTGAATTATTTTGTGTTAAGAGCTTTTGTTTCCTTCTTCCTTGCTTTTTGTAATTTGTTGCCACTACTGACGGTGACGACGGCGCAAGAGAAGTGGATCTGTGATTCTGCTTGGGACCGGCGGTGCGAGGAAAGGGGTTATGGTGTCGCTGCTGAAGGCGATGGCACTGTGGACGGTGGCAAATAGAGATCTGTTGCGTTGCCTTTGCTGCGGTGAACCACCAGTGGGTGATGGTTGTGGTGGGTGGGTGGCTACTTCTGGTGGTCTATGCTGCTGATTTGGTTGCTGAAGCTGAAAGTTTGTTGTGGAGGCACCGCTGCAAATGATTTCGCTGTAATCCGTCGGTGGCGTGGGGAATCTCCTTCTGTAGGAGAATCTGTCGTCGTTGGTCTTGGTATGACCGGCATTGAGGCAGAGTTTCCGATCGGCGTTGATGAATAATGAACGCTGAACAGTGAAATTTTTGGATGATGAACAGTGACAATTTTGATTTCGGCAGCTGTTTGCTGTGGACAAGATGAACATTGTTTCCCTCTTTTTTTTTTTCAATCAGAACAGTAGGTTTTTTTTTTAACAGTGAACAATTTTCAACTTTTTTTTAGATCAAACCGGATCTAGAGTTTAGCATAAACATTGTGGATCGTTTAATTGTAAGAACAATTAAAAATCATGCTCTGATACCAAATTTGATGCGGGAAAATAAATAATAAAAATTAAAGCAAGAAAAGAAAAAAACTTTTAGAGAAAAAGCCGAGAAGAGAAAGCAAAGAAAGAAAAGAAAGGGGATTGAAGATATGCAAAATCTGCAATATTTTCATTAATCATCAAAAACTCTTTAACATCTAGAAACGTAGGGTATAAATACTAAAACCCTAACTAGAACAAGCGATTAGAATTATGACCCACTAAATAAAATACCCAACAATAACTTAATCAAACCCAACAAATAAAGCTAAATTGATAAATCTCAACTAAAAGTTCATATAAATTAAACAAAAAAAACATAAGTTAAAGCTCAATCTCTCAATTATTTGGGCTATCCTTCATTTATGATCATACACGTGCATAAATAATATTTTAGGTTCGGTGTCCCCACCAACTTCTCTCTGCACTTTGCGTTCTTGTTGAATGTATTGATTTTGCCAAAATCTAATCCTCATTGTTATTTCCAGGTCATGATTATAGACTTCAAATTGACATATCCAAGTGGCACCGCAACAGCTTTTCTCATCAACAGCTTCCACACTCCTGCAGGAGCCAAGCTAGCAAAGTAAGGCATTATCAGACCTCATGCACATATAGTTGGATGATCATTCGGCATGTAAAAGTATCAAACAACTTCTTTTTTTACTACCGTTTCAGAAAACAAGTGAAAGCGTTGGGCAAGTTCTTATCATTCAGCTTCTTGTGGGGTTTCTTTCAGTGGTTCTACACTGCAGGAGATGGTTGTGGATTTGCTCAGTTCCCCTCACTCGGGCTTAAAGCACATGAAAACAAGTAAAAGCATTACTCAATCTTCCAAAATCCTCTCTTCTTGTTGAATGTAGTTCCATTTATTATGGCATTCTGTTTCAAATTCGTTGTGGTATCTTTGACTAATAATGTTCTTGTTACATGTACAGATTTTTCTTTGATTTCTCAGCAACATATGTAGGAGTTGGAATGATTTGCCCATATATCACAAACATATCAGTATTGCTTGGAGGAATTCTTTCCTGGGGTCTCATGTGGCCTCTCATAGATACAAAAAAGGGTGACTGGTTTCCAGCAGACCTCAAACCAGGCAGCTTACATGGCCTCCAAGGTTACAAGGTAAGTTTTCTAACAAGGTTAAGGTGACAAGAATGCTATTCTTGAAGCCTTTTCATTCATAACATGTCTTATGCAATGAACTCAGGTATTTATTGCCATTGCCTTGATCTTGGGTGACGGTCTGTACAACTTCTTCAAGGTGCTAAGCCGAACACTCACGGCCTTGTTTTTTCAACTTCAAAGGAGAGATGCAACTGGTGTCCTCCCTATTGCAGACCGTTCCTCTCCCGAGACCTCCAGGATCTCATACAATGATCAACGCCGCACCCAACTCTTTCTCAAAGATCAAATTCCAACATGGTTTGCTGTTGCAGGCTATGTCGCAATAGCTGCTATCTCTACAGCCACGCTACCGCATGTATTTCCGGAACTAAAATGGTATTACATATTGGTTATCTACATCTTTGCCCCAGCCCTTGCATTCTGTAATGCTTATGGTTGTGGACTCACTGACTGGTCCCTTGCTTCCACCTATGGGAAGCTTGCAATTTTTGCAATTGGAGCATGGGCTGGTGCCTCTCATGGTGGAGTTCTTGCAGGACTAGCGGCCTGTGGAGTCATGATGAATATCGTCTCCACAGCCTCCGACCTCTCTCAAGATTTCAAGACTGGTTATCTAACCCTTTCTTCACCACGGTCCATGTTTGTGAGCCAACTAATTGGCACTGCAATGGGTTGCATTATTTCACCTTGTGTCTTTTGGCTTTTTTTCAAGGCCTTCAAGGATCTTGGGACTCCTGGAAGTCAATACCCTGCTCCTAATGCTACTGTATATCGAAACATGGCTATATTGGGGGTAGAAGGATTCTCGTCTCTGCCAAAGAATTGCCTCTATCTTTGTTATGGGTTCTTCGGTGCAGCTATTCTGATAAATTTGATCAAGGATGCTTTGGGTAAGAAATGGGCCAGGTTCATTCCCAATCCAATGGCGATGGCTATACCGTTCTATATTGGCCCATACTTTGCCATCGACATGTGTGTGGGAAGCTTGATTCTATTTATCTGGGAAAAGATTGACAAGGCAAAGGCAGATGCTTTTGGGCCAGCAGTGGCTTCTGGTTTGATTTGCGGGGATGGGATATGGACTTTGCCTAGTGCGATACTTGCTCTAGGAGGAGTAAAACCTCCCATTTGCATGAAGTTTTTGTCAAGGGGAACAAATGCTAAGGTCGATGCGTTCTTAGGGTCATGAAGTTGAAGTTCAGATCAACTTGAATAGAAACTGTGAAGTAAAGCTGAATTGCTTCACAGACTAAGGTTATCAAGTTTACATGTGAAGTTCGACTCAAAAAAGCTGTGGATATTCACCTGCTATTTTGTGGAGCCAACAACTATTTTCTCTATAATATATGAATTATGAGAAATAAATTTATCTTCAATAATGGACTTGTGATTTTTAAAAATAATTTTCTCTTGATTTTATATTGTTTCTCAAATTGATTCAAGTTTAAAAAAGATTTTTTTATGACTACTAAAATTAATTTAATTATAAGACCCGAAAATATTATAGGTTAATTTAACAATACTAAATCAAGACTTTAAGTATAAGTATGATGTATTTAGTTTTTTTATTTTTGATGTTTTTTTATAATCTATTTTTATTGGTTTTTTATTTTTATTGGCTGCTTTATGCTTTTGTATTATTTATTTTCTTTTTTTTTAATTTTGTTTTTGGTTATTTTTAAAATTTTTAAAAAAATATATTTAAAAAAAAAATTGAGGTTTCAAGGATGAACGCAGACAACGTAACAAAAGCATCAACTTCAACACGCGTTCTGAAAAAGCGAAGAGAAATCAAGGGTATGTTTTTGTCAACAAAGTGCTTGTATTTTATATGCATAAGACTACGTACATTAATTTTCCAGACTAACCATTTAATTTGTAAAGGATCATAAACGGGCAGTTATATTAGTAAAGGCCACGTGGAGAAGAAAAGGATCATTAATTTGCATGGTGTTTTTATTTTTTTATTCTAGTTATCAAACTTTATCAATTTTAACTTCTTTAATTTGTGTTGATCGGTGATTTGGCTTAATAACTTATTTCGTGCTACTTTTTTTAATTAAGGTCTCGGTGGTCTTAAGAAAAAAAAAAAAAACACTCACCTCTTTATTTTTTAGGCTTAGGATTTTGTCAAATATTATTTTTTATCTATTTAGTCTGAACATTATACATGTTAGCCCAACACTTCATTATATTTATATTTTATTCTCTAAACTTGATGAGAGAGGAGATACAATTGTCCAGAAACAACAAAAGGAGAGAAAGACAATGGTTGTTCCAACACTATTATTAACAAAAGTAATTAAATTTAATGTCAAAATACTTTTCTTGATAAACAAAAGTATTATTGAGATGTTTTTTTGGACTTTCATATCAGAGTTGAAGAGCTTTTTGTTTTTAATTTGTTTTTGAATCAATTTAGATCTTTTAAGATGGGAAATTAATTTTTTGAGGTTATACTAATAAGATTTTTCTTTAGCTAGCATTAAAACCTCTTAACTAGATTATTCCATGTTGGATTTTATTACAAACAATATGAATAGTGCGTCTCCTACATCAGTGTGTTATATTTAACAAAAATAATAATAATTTTTGTTAGATATGAATCCTAAAATTTAAAATAAAAAAAATCAACAAATAAAATATTCTTCCTTAACTGCGAGTTTAATTATTGGGGTTTTTTTATTCTCCAATATTGTGCAAGAATCCTAGCTAGTAAATATTATAGAAATTAAGTTGAACAGTCGAAGGTTTGGTACAGCTATGATTTTTCGTTGGCTGCGGTGGCCATGGACAAATATAGCAAGCACCTCAATTTCCATTTTGCAGGCTTTGAATTCTAGATTTCTGGCTGGACCATCTCATCTTCTTTCCCCCATGTATCAAGTCAAAAGATACCTTTTATTATCAAAAAAAAAAAAAGATACCTTTTATTAAGATCATGTTTAGTCTATTCTTATATTATTTTTCATACTTTACGGTAGTCTTTGCAAAAATTAAAGATTTAGGGTTTATTTTTTATTATATACATCAAGACCTATTTAATTTAATGCAGAAATAACTGATTTGTTTTTTCTAAACATAGAAGAGTAAGAGTAGAGAAGAAGTTCTCGAGAGTTGTTGTGGTAAGATAGCCCTTTTCTTTAGTTAGAGATAATAATATATAATCTATTTTGATAGAAAAATCTAGGTCACTTTGATTTTATTTTTAATGATTAAAATCTCTTTTGACATAGTCAGTGGATAGTTATAATTCTTTACGTAGATTTTTCTTTCTTTCAAAAAATAGATAGCTAATAGTAATTCAATTAAAACATTCTAGTAGATGGTTTAGTGGTAAAATCTTGAGACTAAAGAGTTTGTTTTCCCTGTAATTTCAGGTTTGAGTCATGTGGTTGCTAATATAATAGTCACGGGAGACTTACATGGTCATTAACTTCAGGGCCCGTGAAATTAATCGAGGTACGCGCAACCTGACTCGAAGATCCATATCATTAATAATAAAAAAAAAAACATTTGAGGTGGTGGAACAATGAAACTTTTGAAGCAATCCCTTACTAGGGAAGATGACACTGTTATCAAGACTTGGACAAAGTTTCTTGAAAAGTCTGGCCTTTTGAAGCAACCCTATATTACTACTGGGCAAGAGAACTCTATAAAATAGAAACTCCTTTTCTAAAAAAAAAAAATGTTTCTACGTCAATTTAGATTTTTTTTTCTTAGAATTTTGTCAAATTATATTTTTTATCTTTTTAGTTTCGAACATTATACAATTTAGTCCAACATTTTATTATATTCACATTTTAATTCTTAAACTTGAGAAGAGAGAGAAAATTATATATAAAAAAAAATCGATTGTTTCAATTTTGATTGACAAAAATAATCAAACTTGATGTAAAAGTATTCCAGGAGTGTTGTTGAGTGTTTTTGGGCTTCAACATTACCTAAAAAAGCATATAAGGGTTGAGAGAGTTTTTTTTATTTTCGGTTAAATTTTATATTTTTAAACCAATTAAGATATTTTTTGAGTTGAAAAATTAGTTTTTTTTTTATGTTATAAGAATGTTTTTTAGAGTGTTTTTAGGTGGAAGAAGGTTAAAAATTGTGTTGTTTGGCTAAACATTTAGACAACCTAATTTTTTGGTCACCTCTATAAATTAAAATTTAGACTTATAGACAACATATAATCTCCTTTTTAATGTGAAAAAAAATATTCAAGCCCTAGACGTGTGGGCTTGGGCCGGCAAACCCACCCGCCTAGTTTTATTTTTAAAGGTCTAGTTCCATGCTTTTTGTCTTATTTTTAGAGGTATAATTCCACGTAATTCACTTGTTTTTTTAATAGTTTTTCAGCAATATTTAATTTTAAAAAAAAAATTAAATAATTCAAAATATAATATATATAATTTCTTTTAAATTCTTTGATTTATTGAGTTTTTTTTATATATTATCTTATTAGATTCCAATAGATTTTTGCATTGTTCTAAGAACAATCATTATTTTTTGACAATCCATTATAATCATTTTTTTTAGTTGCTTTACTATTATCATCAATTTTTATTATCATATAATTAAATAAAAAATAATTTTAGAAAAAAAACTTAATAAAATCAATCAGGATAATGCCCCGGTCAAGAGTTTGAGATTGATTTGTCACCACCCTCATATTGAAAAAAACAAGAATGTCATCTTAAATTATTTTTGTTAAGTCAAGCTATGTTTTTATTAATATTTTATGGTTGATTTTTTTTAAAATGTGTCGAGTTGATGAGGTCACATTAATCAATCCTAACATGGTTTAATTTAAACCCAAGTTAAACAAGAATTCAGGTCAAAAGATTTTAAAGTTGACCAACGGAGCCGTGTTTAATTTTGTTAACATTAAAATCTTTTTTTAATATTTATTAACATGTATAATCACCAATTTATTTTATCAAACATATACATCAGATTGTGAGTTAAGGATTGATATTTTTATTTAGTTAGCATTAAAACCTCTTATCCAAATTAGGCCCAATTGGATACTAAAACGTTTGATTTCCTAATTATTATTTTCTTTCAAATATGAGGAATATTCTCATATCACCTTGCTTATATATTTATCAAAACTTTTTGTTTTTACAAACAATATTAAGGGTGGATGTCCTACATCAGTTTGTTATATTAAAAAAGATTAATAAATTTTCTTATATATATGAATACTAAAAATTAAACTCGAAAAATAAAAAAATAAAACATACTTCCATAACGGTGAGTTTAATTATTGGGGTTCTTGATTTGTCAATATTGTGCAAGAATCCCAGCAAGCAAATATTATAGAAATTAAGTTGAACAGTGAAGGTTAGTTGCAGCCATGATTTTTCGTCGGCTGCGATGACCATGAATACTACTACTAGTCTAAAGTAAATTATTGGGATTTTTAAAATCAATCTTTCCACCGTGGTTTTTTTTTTTTAAAAAAAAGAGGTTAAATCAAGACCTTCTCGTAAGTCAGAGAAAATATAACCTATCATGACAGAAATATCTAGAACATTGATTTTAATTTTAATAATATATTAAAATTTCTTTTCACTTAGTCAGTGGATGGTTATAATTTTTTTTAATTAGCAGTATTTGTTTTTCAAGTGTGTGTGTAAAAGGAAATTGAAACCATTAATTTTAAATTTTAAAATGAATTCATCTAATATGATGGGATATATATGTCATCTTATCCGAGAGGAAAAGCTTATTAAATAGCATGTACAAAATGAATGGAAGCCTGGTAATTATTATAAAGTTTTCGGTGCAAACCAATTGTTCAATAACATAAACAGATGTTGAAATTAAAATTTTTTTATTAACTTGGGTGTTCAGGTCAGCTTGCGCGCACCTCGACTAATTTTACGGGTCTTAAAGTTAATGACTATATAAAACTTCAATAGCCATCATATTAGCAACCATATGACTCGAACTTGAAATCACATGAAGAACAAATCTCTTAATTCTAAACTCTTACCAATAAACCACCTACTAGATATTTCTTGAAATTAATTTTCTTGCTATTAGGGGTTGTTGTCATGCTTTCCTTCTCTTCTAAATTCTACTATCAATTGTTGAAAACAATGATTGTTGACTGATTCATCCACTACATTGATTTCTTGAAATTAGGCAAAAAATTAAGATTATGTTTTGCTAATTTTCCAAGATTTATTTTCATTTTGGATTTTAAGATATTATCCTTAATGTTTGAGGCTTCTAATTCCATTATCTCGTATAGGTCAGTTTTCTAGCTTATTTAAAAACATTGTAAACTTTATAGAGAGGTTTTAGGTTCTTTGTATTTTAACCCTACTTCTCCCCTCTCTTTTTTTGTCCTTTTGGGCTTGCTATTGTCTTGTTTTTGCTCCTGCTTTGGATATTCAACACATACAACATACCCAAAAAATTCTGTATGCATGGCCCTTGTATTTGTTGGGTGATTATAAGATCAAACTACCTCATTAATCCAATAAGAATTCTAAATAGAAATTCTTTTAGACTAATTAAGAAATCTTTCTCTAATTTAATTAGGAATGCTTCTTCTACAATTCAATGTACCAAATAAAATGACATTGAATTTATTTTCCACGAATAAGACTCAAGTTTAGATGCACAAAACATAATTCTCGACCAAAACATAGTGTAGTTATAAAAGTTCAGCTCAACAATTAAGCATGTCCAACTCAACCGAATGGCTTGATTCCAAAAATCCACAAATCTAAAATAATAATGCTATTTCTTTTCCTTTTCCTGGCATAAATTTTTATATCACTTTCAGATTTCGACTTTGTAAGCGTGGCAGCCAAGTCAACAGTCAAATCTAAAATAATGCCAGTTCTTATTGGTTTCAATTTTCCAAACATATTTTTTATATATATATAATCATCAAGCATATTGAAAAGTCTATAAAACTAATAATTAAAATAAAATACAAGGACATAAAAAAAAAAAAAAAAAAAAACAGACACAAATAGCCGAAGAAAAAATTGTCCAGACACAATTGTCCAGACACTTATTTAAGACTCTCCCAACTTTCGTAGCCTCCACAAAGAAATTTTTTTTTAAGAAAAGAAAATGGAACGTAATGGCAGAGATGACATCGAGGTAGAGAATGGTTATGATTTGGAGGATGATCATGGTCACAGAAAGAAGGACAACAAAGAGGAACAAGAAGAAGAGTTGTCAGTGGAAAGAATATTTGAGAACCAAGAAGTGCCATCATGGAGGAATCAGCTGACACTGAGGGCCTTTGTGGTGAGCTTCGTGTTGAGCATTTTGTTCACCGTCATAGTAATGAAGCTCAATCTTACAACTGGTATCATACCTTCCCTCAATATCTCTGCTGGCCTTCTGGGGTTCTTTTTTATCAAGACTTGGACAAAGTTTCTTGAAAAGTCTGGCCTTTTGAAGCAACCCTTTACCAGGCAAGAGAACACTGTTATCCAGACTTGTGTGGTTGCCTCCTCTGGCATTGCCAATAGTGGTATACTTTCTGTACTTCTTACTGCCATTAATTTTCATTTCATCTCTCAATTATTTTTAAAATCAATTTTTTTTTCTCTTTTCTTTCTGAGTTGAGGAGGTATCTAGGCTTCTTTGATCAAGATAATATTTATTTCTATGCATTTGGTTTTGTTTCTGTTCTTAATTGTTGCTAAATTCATGTAGTTGCTAAAATTCAATGTCAAGTTTTCCTTCTTCTAATTGCTAGATTACAAGATGAGGCAGCCGTTTTTTTCTCTCTGTCCCTTTCATCTCAGATGTGAGATCTTTGAAGACAATAATTTTTTACTGCCTAAAGTCTGAGAGACAAATCAAAATTGAGGTTTTATGACTAACATTGTGCTATTGTTTCAGCCACTTGTTACTAAACTACTCAACACTTGAACTTGCTGTTAGAGACAGGAACAAATCTACTTCAGTGAAAAAGTTTGATGAGTGTCTTCTTTAAATGATCTGTAAATTTTCTTTACTAGCTTCCTCCCCATCTCCTGGAGTGTGATAATGGTGTTGGGGGTGGCTGCTTTTTATTTTTCATCTGGTGTTTTTTATGCAGGCAGAAGCATAAAGACAGTTCAACAACTACAGAGAAGACAAATTTGTTGAGCGAAAAGAACTGCAAGCTTGATCTCTAAATTTACAAAATAATATCATAACCTTAAAATATAAAAGAAAATAACATAAAATTCAAAAGAACACAAAAAAATCCAGGAAATGAAGGAAAATTTTCTATATTAGATCTTCCAAGTCTAATTTCAATAAATTTGTATAGTGGATAAACTACAAAAAGAGGTCAAGAGTTATAGTTGTTTTAAGTAACTATGCAAATCTCGCTAAATCAAATTTATTTTTAGGGCTGACCCTATCTTACTGTACATAAAAATATATGTTAAATCATACATATAGTATTTAACTGTGAACTGCTAAAAACTTTTAGTTTTGGGTGACATGCCAGCATCAGTTTTCTTAGGTTTCTAATGCCCCACCGGGCATAAAGTGCGACTGGCTGAGATGGTTAACTTACTAAGTTCAAAGTTATATCTGCAAGTCTTAAAATAATGTTCTGATTAGTGGAAAAACAAGCCTTCTCCATTAGTAAACGAAAAGAAAACGAGAATAATTAATCAACCCTTTTACTGTAGATTTTCCTATGTTGAACTTGTTCATTGACCGAGAATCATTAACATAATGTCAAGATGAATACGCTATATTTCTAAATAGTCAAGACAAGATTAAATGCCAAACTTGTTTTGAAACTGAAATTGTTGTGATAAAACAGTTAATTTGTATGATGATGTTAAACTCGTTGAATTTCGTACTAATGGTTTCCTTACAATAGGAGGCTTTGGGAATTATCTGTTTGGAATGAGTGAAACCGTGGCCAAACAATCAACAGAATATAGAGATGCTTTTAAAAATCCATCTCTGTCATGGATGATTGGCTTTCTGTTTGTTGTTAGCTTTCTTGGACTCTTTTCAGTGGTGCCTCTTCGAAAGGTAGACTTCACAACGCTATATAACCATTCAATTTCGTCATATGATTGTTGGAAATAGAACACTTTTCTCTGCATTTTCCTTTCTTGTCGACTGTATTGATTTTGCCAAAATCTAATCTTCATTGTTACCCTGGTTGTTTCCAGGTCATGATTGTAGACTTCAAATTGACATATCCAAGTGGCACTGCAACTGGTCATCTCATCAACAGCTTCCACACTCCTACAGGGGCCAAGCTAGCAAAGTAAGGCATTATCAGATCTCATGCACTTATAGTTGGATGATCATTTGGCAACTAAAAGTATCGTACTTTGTTTTTCTACCATTGCAGGAAACAAGTGAGGGTGTTGGGCAAGTTCTTCTCATTCAGCTTCTTGTGGGGTTTCTTTCAATGGTTCTACACTGCCGGAGATGGTTGTGGATTTGCTGAGTTCCCCTCACTCGGTCTTAAAGCATATGAAAACAAGTAAAAGCATTACTCCACCTTCAAAAAATTTCTCTTCCTACTGAATGTAGTTCAATTTATATTGGCATTGTGTTTCAAATTCGTTGTGGTATCTTTGACTAATGATGTTCTTGTTACACGTACAGATTTTTCTTTGATTTCTCAGCAACATTTGTTGGAGTTGGAATGATTTGCCCATATATCATAAACATATCAGTATTGCTGGGAGGAATTCTTTCCTGGGGTCTCATGTGGCCTCTCATAGATACAAAAAAGGGTGATTGGTATCCAGCAGACCTCAAACCAGACAGCCTAAATGGCCTCCAAGGTTACAAGGTAAGTTTTCTAACAAGGTTAAGGTGACAAGAGTGCCCAGCACATGATTTTTTACATATTCTTGAAGACTTTTCATTCATACAAACACTTATGCAATGTACTCAGGTATTTATTGCCACTGCCTTGATCTTGGGTGACGGTCTGTACAACTTCGTCAAGGTGCTAAGCCGAACACTCGTTGCCTTGTTTTCTCAACTTCGTGGGAGAAATGCAATTGGTGCTCTCCTTATTGCTGACCGTTCCTCTCTCGAGATCTCCAGCATCTCCTATGATGAGCAACGCCGCAACCAATTCTTTCTTAAAGATCAAATTCCAACATGGTTTGCTGTTGCAGGCTATGTCGCAATTGCTGCCATCTCCACAGCCACCGTTCCGCGTATATTTCCCGAACTAAAATGGTATTACATATTGGTTATCTACATCTTTGCCCCAGCCCTTGCATTCAGTAATGCTTATGGCTGTGGCCTCACTGATTGGTCCCTTGCTTACTCCTATGGGACGCTTGCAATTTTTGCAATTGGAGCATGGGCTGGTGCCTCTCATGGTGGAGTTCTTGCAGGACTAGCGGCCTGTGGAGTCATGATGAATATCGTCTCCACAGCCTCCGACCTCTCTCAAGATTTCAAGACTGGTTATCTAACCCTTTCTTCCCCACGGTCCATGTTTGTGAGCCAACTAATTGGCACTGCAATGGGTTGCATTATTTCACCTTGCGTCTTTTGGCTGTTTTTCAAGGCTTTCAAGGATCTTGGGACTCCTGGAAGTCAATACCCTGCTCCTTATGCTACTGTATTTCGAAACATGGCAATATTGGGGGTAGAAGGATTCTCGTCTCTGCCAAAGAATTGCCTCTATCTTTGTTATGGGTTCTTCGGTACTGCTATTCTGATAAATTTGATCAAGGATGCTTTGGGTAAGAAATGGGCCAGGTTCATTCCCAATCCAATGGCAATGGCTATACCTTTCTATGTTGGCTCATACTTTGCCATCGACGCGTGTGTGGGAAGCTTGATTCTATTTATCTGGGAAAAGATTGACAAGGCAAAGGCTGATGCTTTTGGGCCAGTAGTGGCTTCTGGTTTGATATGCGGGGATGGAATATGGACTTTGCCTAGTTCGATACTTGCTCTGGCAGGAATAAAACCTCCCATTTGCATGAAGTTTTTGTCTAGGGGAACAAATTCTAAGGTCGATGCGTTCTTGGGGTCATAAAGTACACTTACAATTACAAAAAACACAAAAAATCTGTCGAATTCATTGTAGCTCTCTTCATAGAGCATTGTTTGTTCACTAGAACAATGCTCTATCTTTATTTTCGGTTCTTCATTTTTTTTTTTTTGGTTTTCATTTGGTTTTGTTTTCTATATATTCTTTTGATATTGTGTTTATTAAAAATTGATATTTATAATTTGTTTACCTTTATTTTTTACAAAATTATCATGGTGTCTACATCAACAAAGATGGGTGATTCTGGATTTTGTGAAAATATAATTGATTTCATTTTTTGTAGAAGATTGAAAGTAAAGGGATGAAAATTCAAGAAAAAAAAGCAGTCATATTATTAAAAAAAAAAAATTGATCCCTCCGCTCTTATGTTTAGTTTTGCCATTGGATTTAAAAAATTTGATGATTAAATATTTTAGTTTAAAATTTTATTTTATTCTCATGGTAATAAATTTGAGAAAGAAAAGAGAAAATGATAAAGATAAGAAAAGGTTATTATTTCAAACTATTTTTGTTTGGGAGTGTGGTTACGATTGCTTTTTAAAGTTATTTTCACTCAAAAAATTATCAAATTAATATATTTTTTAATTTTAAAAAAATTATTTTTAGTATCAATGTATCAAAATAATCTAAAAACACTAAAAAAAATTAATTTAAAAAAAAAATTAATTTTTTTTTTAAATATTTTTTAAACATATTTTTACTGCAGTTCATGCATGCTGCCGCTGCCGAATTGGCATAACTTCCTTAAAACCTTTCAAATATTTGTTATCATCATCATCAAGCTCTGTTTCAGGAGACTCTTCTTCCACATATTTTGTCCCACCACTTTTATCAACTACATGCTCCTGCCCCACCTTTAAAATCACATTCAATTCCTTGTCCCCGAAACAAACATCAATTACAAGAAAAAATTACCAAAGATATGTTCTGTTCCGACCCCTTTTCCTTCATTATATATATATATATATAACCAAAAACAAAAAATGACAGATACATAAATAAAAAGGACCTCAAACAGTTCCTCAAGAAAATCAAGTTGCAATTCCTCCGGGTTCTCTTCTTTCGTTCCAATCCACCATGCCTCAGATAATACAATCTGATTTTATCACGAAATGAATAAATATCAGTGCTTGTTTCACAACTCACCCCCTTAAAATACATAGCAAGAGAGACAAAAACAAAAATTGTTCCAACAATTTGCTAACTCGACGAAGGTCCTACATCATTAACAAATTATTAATCACACTAGCAAGAAAATGAGTAATGTAAGCACACAAACATTTAATCAGCCAAGTTAAAACAAGAAAGAAAGAAAGAAAGAAATCATGTGATCAAAATAATCCTCACACATAACATTCTTTCCACTCGTAGAGAATTGCAATGTCAGCTATCTGTTTTTTTGGATACACAACAGTCCCAAGCAGCTTCATCCGTCCCTGTAATATAAAAACAGAAACGTATGTCATTCATTCACAAACCTCATTTCACCATGACCATCAAAACCCAAAAACACAACAACACACAAATCAAAAGCCAAAAAGAAACAAAACCCAGAAATGTTAAGTCAAAACCTGAGGAAAATCGAGGTAAAGAACAGGGCTTTTAGAGGACAAGTCTTTGAGCTCGCCAATCTTGCCACCACCATTGACAGGAGCAAGAAGACCAGGAAATGAAGGCAAGTACCTGTTTTTTCTTTGAGATTTCCTAATAATATCCTTACCATGATGTTTAACAAAAAAATTTGATGGGTTCAATGAATATGGAGCCCCTGACTTGTGTGTCTGATACTATGTTGTTGGTTATTGCAAGCTTTTTCAGTCTTTTTCTCTCTAACACATCTGGGTTTTCTCTGTTAGAATTGCTGGCTTCTGTTTTCTTGGATTTCACCATTTTTTTAAAAAAGTTCTTTGATGATGATGATGTTATCTGGATTTCTCACGAAAGGGTTTTTTTTTTCTTGCATTTTGGAGGCGCAAAGCTGCAATGTTTTGCTCCTTTTTCCTCTGTAAATGCAACAGCAAGCTGGAGATTGAGTGATTTCGTTCTAGGCTAAGGTAGGATTAGCCATTAAACTCTGGCTTGAAATTGGCCCAGAGCTTGAGGTTTGCTCAAACAAGGGCTTCTCTTTAGATATGGACTCATGAATAAATATTTTTTATTCAATACTTTTAAAAAAGGGATGGATTCTATCATCTTTATTTTAATTGTCTTAATTATTTTGGATCAAGTGGTCACACATTGTTAATAAGAATGATAATCTTACTCGAATTCCATAAATTTTAATCAAGTCTAACTCGAATATATAAGATTTTTTTCTAATCACTTAATAGAATATTAATATTGTTAAAGTCGTCTCGAAATTTAATCCAAACTATGAAAAAATAACTATTGATTTTTATCACTAATATATATATATATATATATATATATATGCGCGTGTGGATATCAATATTATCTCACTCTATTACAAAAAATAAAATAAGTATAAGCTCAATACAGAAGTTTAGCTCATTTATTAATAGGAAGAGTTTGGATTTAAAAAGGGAAAATTAAACACCAAGTAAAGCCCAAGCCTTGGTGTATCAATAATATTTCTCAAGAAAATAAGGCTGTAGAATTCACCTTGTTATGATCCGTAAATAAGTTTGTCGATATAACTTCGTGTAAAATTACAATTCTTTTATCAAGTTTAATTAACTTAGCAAGAAATCAAACTCAACATTGATTCACAAATTTTTTTAAAAAAAATATATGAAGTTATTGTAGCATTTAAGACAATGAAGTTGTTTTTTACCAAAAAAATTTAAAGTAAAATTGATATAACCACTTACATAATGATTGAATTTGTCAAAAAAAAAAACCTAGATTAGAATTTAAGGCAAGATAAAATTTAAAGTTCTCAAACTCTAAAATTCTTTGATATTTTTATTAACTTTAATTAATAGTCTTGATCTTTATAAAATAAATTAGACATTCCTATTTATATTAATCCAAAAATCTTTATAGAAAATAATTCCTAATTAAAACTTTCTTAACTTATAAAATCAATCTAGCATTAGGATTTCTAAATATTAAAATATTAATTAAATTAAAATTTCTAATCCAAGTAGAAAATAAATAATTAAAATCCAAAATTAACGAGGAAAATAATTAAAACAGAAAAATAGTAACTTTAGGTTTTATATCAAATGCTTTTGGGAGTTTTTTTTTGCAAACTTCTTTTCAAACTTGACCTTGTCAATCTAATTTATAAACTCTTGGGTAATTGTTCTACGTCAATCTTCCTCACTTGAAAAAAACTCATCATCGAGTTATTTGTTAAAAATTAAACTCTTTCATTGCAGGGAAACAAATACTTCAAATATAATACTGTAACTAACTTATTCATGAAATAACATGTTTTTTTACTTGTGAAAGGTTTTTGCACATAATGACATTCAATCATGTTGATTGATTTTTGTTTCTTGGATTATGATTGTTTGTCTTGATTTGACAATGTTCCATATATAGCTTTCATCAAGTTTATCTTCATCAACACCTTTACATAATTAAGTGGTTGTCTAGATAGAATTTTAAAAATATATATAAGGTAAGGTCAACCTCAAGGTAAGTCTCCAAACATGTTTCTCTTCTCTTTTACAATTCCTGTTTGTGCCTCTCATCAACCAAAAAGATATTCTTCATCATATGAATATCCATGGTCATACTGACCACGAAGTTTTGAACAAACTAGTTCAATAATAGGTTGGTCATGGGTGTCATCCCCAGCTTGTGCTTCTCTTCTTCCTCAGTTCATGTGTTGTGTCCAACCTTAATATCTCAAGCTTGGTTATAAGGTCATCAACTCTAGTATTGATGTCGCCAAACCTAGTCTGTATTTGCCCTTCCAAAACTGAAATCACTAATGAATGGTGGTTTAACTAATTCCAAACTGCTTGCATCCTTTAATCATCATCATGGAGATGGTTGCCACCAACTGCTCCATGATTATCTTCATGGTTCACTATCGAACCGAATATTGACTCGCTCTGATACCATCTGATATGGAGTATAATGAAGATAAAATTAGGTTTCTCAAGCCTTAAAGTTATAGACCAAACTGTAGAGAAATTTAAAGAACATTTCTGGTATTTTTATTAACTCTAAATAATAGTCTTGATCTTTATAAAATAAACTAGACATTTCTATTTATATTAGTTCTAAAATTATTTGTATAAAATGATTCATAATTAAAAAAAATTAACTAATATAATCCATCTAGTTTTAGGGCTTGGCTTCTAAATAGTAAAATTCTAATTGAATTAAAAAATTTAAATTAAATAAAAAACAAATAATTAAGATACAAAATTATTACCTCATATGATACAGCAAACTTTGTTGTCCACTTTACTACGGTGGTTCTCACCCTCCATTTCATTGGTGTTTGTGTTGTCCTTTCCCTTGAGGAGGACCTCAACAGGGAGGTTGATGCATTCATCGCCACTGTTTAAGGGGTTTGTTACTGTGTTTGGGAACGCGATTCAACCCGTGTTTTTAAAAAATTAAAATTTTTTTTTTACTAAAATTTAATATGGTTTATACGTTTTGATGTGCTGATATCAAAAATAATTTTAAAAAAATAAAAAAAATATTATTAACATGTATTTTAACACAAAAAATTATTTGAAAATCACCCGCAATCACACAACCAAAAAAGCCCAGCCTTCCCTTTCTATTCACTTTCTCATTGCTATAGCACCCTATATTGCAGGCAAAACTGATACATACATCGTCACTGTTTCTGCCACCTTTCCTTCCATCAAATTCCATCATCTACCCCCTGTTACCCCAGTTTCCACCACTGTAACCCACCATGAAGAACTCACTTTAGAGATCCTTCGCCTTAGCAACCATTATTTTCATCAACAACTCCTCAACATATCGAAAATTAAGGTAAAAAACTCATGGCCTTATTATGGACTTCATTTGCACTTCTGGTCTTTGTGTAGCAGCTGAACTTGACATCCCTAGTTACTTTTTCATTACATCTGCTGCTTGCTTTCTTGCCTTTTTTCTCTACTTCCCTACCCTTCATCAAGCTTATACAGAAATTAAGTTTCAGACATATGAAAGACTTTCTTGATATTCCTAGCTTGCCACCAATCCTTGCCACTGATGTGTCAAAGCCTTTTCTTGACCGAGACAACAAGGCCTGTATACTTTCTTGATGTTGCCTCTCAATTCCCTCAAGTAGCAAGGATTATGATCAATACATTTGAATTGCTAGAGTCCAAAGCTGTTAAGGCAATATCAGAAGCACTCCGTGTGCCTCATAATCGCACACCACCATTTTCTTGCATCGGTCCATTGACTATAGTTGATGCCAAAAGGGGTGGTAGCGGGAGTGTTTAACTTGGCTAGACTCCCAACCAAACCAAAGTGTTGTGTTTCTTTGTTTTGGTAGCTTGGGGCTGTTCACTATGGAGCAGTTAAGGGAAATAGCTATTGGATTGGAAAAAAGTGGCCAAAGGTTCTTGTGGGTGGTGCGCAATCCATGCAGCTACTAATAATCACAGGACAGGCAGACCCTGATTTGGATTCTTTGCTTCCTGAAGGCTTCTTGGAACGTACTAAAGAGAGGGGACTAGCTAGCAGTGAAGTTATGAGCACCACAAGTGGAAATCTTGAATCACAGTTCGGCCGGTGGATTTGTGACACATTGTGGGTGGAGTTCTATACCTGAAGCAGTGTGTGCCAATGGTGACTAGGCCATTGTATGCAGGACAAAGGCTGAACAGGGAATTGTTAGCGGAGGAAATGAAGCTTGCTCTGTCAATGAATGATTACGAATCAATTATTTGTTTTTTGTTTTTTAAGAGTTTTTTAAAAAAGATTTAAAATTTAAATTCTTTTTTTGTTTTTTAAATTATTTTTATATATTATATTAAAAATAAAAAATATTATTTTAATATATTTTTAAACCAAAAAAATATTTTAAAAATAAAAAATCACCGATCTCTTTAACTCCCAACCACCCTATAATTTTGAAAGTACCGATGAGGTGGTGGAGAAAAAAGCTAGAATGGTGATGGATTCCGAGGAAGGTAGAATGATCAGAGGGAGCAATTGCTACGAAAGGTGGAGCCATGGCATCATGAAAAATGAGCCCAGTCAGCTGGCTTTCTGACAATTCAGGCATTAAGATGCTATTGTCAAGTGCTAGAACTTGTTGTGATGTCAAAATCATTATTTATTATTTATTATTTTACTTATTTTTTACGTAAAGTGAATATTCGTTAACTATATAAATTTAGAAGGCACTTAGTTGATAAAATTATGAACGCATAAATACTAAAAAATTTAAAATATTAAGCATAGCTTGACATATCAACATGTCATGTGTCCATTTTAATGGTCGCAATTGTACATACATTATTAATAAAATCTAACAAGACCATTTAATTAAAAGAACTTTGGAAATTCAAACGTTAAAATAGTCAAAATAAAAATAAAAAAATATTGAAAAATTCAAACACTAAGTCAAGGTGGTTAGGTTTCTTGCTCCCATGAACACTCTACCATTACCAGCAGCAGAATCATCACTCCACAAACCGTTTTCACTTCCAAACTTTGAATATGTTCCTCAGCAAGCCCACAGTGAGCACAAGAAACCCTTAAATAATGTAACTGAGTTGACTATTATGGACGCACAAGCATTTATATCATTAAACTTCCCTATCTTCCTCGACAACCTAGCTAATATGGTAGCCCACCACCACCTCGGTCTCATAGGAGTTATTACATCGTTAAATGAACTCAAATCAATATTTTTTATTTAAACTATTTAGTTTAATTTTTTAAAAAAATATTATTGTTAACTTAATATGTATACGAGTTTAATTAGAACAATTGAATCATAAATATTCAAATAGATTTAATTAAATTATTTTAAAAAAATTAAATTAAAAATCAACTCGAAACAAGTTTTAAATTTTTAATTTTTTCTTAGTGAAGTTGTCAAGATATATAGCAAATAGTTGATTGAATTTCAGTTTTGGCTAATCATATGAATAATTAAGAAAATTGATTTGGCATACCTGATTGAACTCTCATGAAGAATCCTACCGTGGTAAACATTCTTCTTTTATTCATTAAGCAATAAAGCTAAGCAAAACAGCACCATAACAAGTGATGATACTACAAGCAAAACCAGAAAACCAATACAGCAACTAGATGGTCATGACAGCTGATATATTGTATCAGTTCTAATTAAATTTTATTTTCCATGCTTCCATGATTCAATGAGCTTGGAAAAGGCTGTATACGAAGAACCACCTTCATCCATTGCAGCCTTGGCTGCATTCTTCATAGCAATAGCTCTCTCCCTAATCAGTTCACCTTCCTCAGACTCCATCAATCCTCTAACCTTCGTCTCCACCTCATCTGCGCTCACAAATCCATCTTCAGACTCATTCATTGACAAAGCAAGCTTCATTTCCTCTACTAACACTACCCTATTCAGCCTTTGCTCTGCATACAATGGCCAAGCCACCATTGGCACACCAGCACACACTGCTTCAAGTGTAGAATTCCACCCACAATGAGTCACAAATCCACCTATTGAACTGTGATTCAAAATTTTTACTTGAGGTGCCCATAACTTCACCACTAGTCCCCTCTCTTTGGTGCGTTCCAAGAAACCATCAGGAAACAAAGAATCCAAATCAGGATCTCTCTGTGCTTTGATGGCTACACTAAGATCATTGGCAGGTGGATTACGAACCACCCACAAGAACCTTTGGCCACTTTTTTCCAACCCAATAGCTATCTCCCTTAATTGCTCCTTGGTTAACAGCCCCAGGCTACCAAAACAAAGAAACACAACACTTTGGCTTGGTTGGGAATCAAGCCAAGTTATACACTCATCAGGCACAGCATCATCAGAACTACTCTTGCTTCCACCTCCTGCTCTTTGCCCTTCAGCTAGAATCAATGGACCGACACAGAAAAGTGGCGGTGTGCGATTATTAGGCACACAGAGTCCATCTGATATTGTCTTGATAACTTTGGACTCCAAAAGTTCAAAAGTGTTTATGATAATTCCTTTGGCTTCTGGTGTTTGAATGGCAAAATCAAGAAAGTTTATGTAGGCATCATCTTCACGATCAAGAAATGGCATGACCATGTCAGTGCCATGGATTGGTGGCAAACCTGGAATATCATGGAACTCTTTTATATCTCTGAAACTTTTGGCAGTCTTTTGATGAAGGGTAGGGAGATAAAGATAAGAAGCAAGAAATGAAGCACAAGAAGTGATGTAAATATAAGCAGGGATGTTGAGTTCTTCTGTAGCCAAAGAGAGAGCAGAAGTGGCAAGGAAGTCTATAATAATTCCACAAATGGTATAGTTTTTGGAGATGGAGAGGAGTTGTTCGTGCACAAAAGGTTTACTCAAACGGAGGGCCTCAAAAATGAAGGTTTCGTGGTGGGTTGCGGAGGTGGTAGAGAGGATGACAGTGGGAAGATGGTGGAATTTGATGGAAGGAAAGGTGCCAGAGATGGAGGATACGTAAGTATCCATTTTGCCAGCACTGTATGGTTCTGTGGGCATGAGTATGTGAATGGAGAGGGAGGGTTGGTGGGTGAGCAAGCGTTTGCCTAGCTCCACCAAAGATATCAAGTGCCCGATTGTTGGTGATGGGTAGAGAACGACTGCCTCGTCCATGGCTGTCTAGCTCAGCTCCCTGCCGTGTTTCCTCTGTGTTTCTCTGTAGACTTTTATAGACAAGGAGGGGACAGGGTGGGACTAGACTAAGCTAGCACTTGAATGGATTACTATTTTTTTATTTTTTTATTTGTTTTTCTTTCATACTTATTGAAGCTAAACAC